>NC_140173.1:4177556-4322556 GCF_963971535.1 Notolepis coatsorum | reverse complement strand
ACTTAATATGGACTGTATTGATCCATTTGTGATGTGAAATAAATATCGAGGTTAAACGGGAACATATTTCAGTCCTTTTCTCTTGTTTCAGTCCTGCTCTCAATGGGCTGTTTCTGTTCCTGTAACGGATTAGCTGCTTTTATCAAAAACAAATACGATAATTATTAAGAGGTGCGCAAGCCTGTACCCTCAAATAAAATTCAGACTAGACGTTTCAGATCAAATATGACTCCAGAGATCCAGCAATAGCATAGCGATCTTATCATTAACCGTTTCTGCGCCAAAAACTAGTTAACTCGTTATAGCCCGCCAATCGAATTCTGCCAACAACGAGTAAACTTGTTATTGGATCGTTATTTCTTTTATTCGCTATTTCCATAATTCATCCTGCTATGCTGTAGGACTCAGTGGCACTCTGTCTGAGACCGCAACGGTCTGAGACCGCAACAGTCCGATACCGCCGGCAACGCCTTGCGGCCAATATTGCACTCCATTTGAAACGATGTGGTTTGTTTTATCGGCCGAGCTGCGGCGTGGGGGCGGGTTCTAAACACTCTGGCAAAACAAGCGGTTACAACAGATGCACAGATGCAACAGATCGACAAGGGTCCCCGCCCGCCCGTTCATGTGCAATGCTGGATAACGTTGGACACAGGATCGCTGTATTTGGATATTGGTAGGGCTGTCCCCGACTAAGGATTTGGATGGTCGACTAGGATTGGCCAAAATTTGCCGTTAGTCGACTATTGGTCGACTTAAAAAAAATAAAAATAAAGTATAATATTTTAAAACTTTTTTTTTTTAACTTTTTTTTAAAAACTTTTTTATCATTCCATTTGGGCTGTGTGGGGTGCTTAATGTCTGAAGGAGTCGACTGAAGGCTTCTTGTGCTATGCAAAAGCATGCAATTGGTCCACTGATGGATACATCTTGATATTTGTCTAGTCTAGTGTGTTCATTAGATGGGTGAAATCCTGTTTCAGTGCCTCTGTGCCTGTTTTTGTAGGCAGTTAGCCTCTGGTATGCGTGCCATTAGCGTTAGCCACGCTTCTAGGCCTCTTTTCTTTTGGAAAGAATTTTAAAAAAATTAAAATCTTTTTATCTTTTTTTTTTAATTATATTCGACTAAGAGGTTGGCCAGTCGACTACGGCTCCTTTCGACCGATTAGTCGACTAATCGATGAATAGGGGTCAGCCCTATATATTTGGAATACCGATCAGATAATTGGGTTATTCTTTTTGCAGTACATCAGAGACAAGGTAAGGACTATATCTTATCAATCTTGCGTTGATCCGATATTTTTCCCCCCTGCGATCGCAGCGTGTGTGTGTACTGTGTAATGTATGCCGTTGGTGGCGCTCGAAGCATAGAAAAACGACCCCCCCCCCCCCCCCACCCTTTCGTGCATGCATGATGAAACATAATACCGATAATCTAGCGTTGATTTCAGATTGATTCAATAATTAGGCGAGAAATGGCACGATTTATAATGAATTGCACTAAAATGCTGTTTAGCAGAGTTTCCTGGGATTACACAGGATCACTCTAAAACTACTCATATTCACCACGGTATAAAACGGGAACACTATTGATGGAAAACATATTTCTTTATGGCATATTGAACGGAAGGTTCATACTGTCAATTGACAATGATAGTGGATCCATAGCTATAATATAAAATATAGATTTAGCTCTACAAACAAGGTGACGATTACATGGGGTTAATGGGTGGCTTGAGCCTATGCACTTCCCGGAAGGGGCGTGGCACTCAATGAGTCTCATTCCTGAACGAATTTACGACCAAAAATGTCCTCTTAGGCAGATTTCTGCCCATTTCAAGACATATTAGGGCTGGTAGCGCGAGTCCCCACATTTTCCTGAGATCAGATTTGAGCGTGGCTGAGAGCAGATTTAAGGAGCACACTTATGATTGATTGACTAATTGAAAATTGTATTAACTTGACAGACTGTGTTCTCATAGTGATTCCTTCATGTTAACGCTACAGGCCTCCTTAGAATTAATTACTTAATCATAATTAAAATAAATATGACAATATATGTACGATAAAAAATTACGCATTTGATGTCGGAAAAATAAATAATATGGATTAATCTGATCACAGGGCAGCTACTTAACCATATCTGAACCAGCTATTTTGGACAAATGTATAATTACTTTAATTACTCAGATATTCAAACACAATTATGCAAGTATTGTGAAATGATTGAAAATAATAATTATTTAATGCCTTCTGTGGAATTTGTATTTCTTATTTGTTACACATCTGTTTTAATGATTAATTATATACATTTGAAAGAATGCACGTCAACATGCAATATATCCCATTGATTGGTATTGGACCTTTGTTTGATTGATTGATTGATTGATTGAACACTTTATTAACAGATTGCAGAATGGGTACAGTACAGTACAGCTCATTTACATACAATTGTTAAGGGGATGCAGACCAGAGAAAGACTTTCGTCTTGTTTACATCAGGGTCCCCCATTTTCAATTCATCATAACATATATGACACACATGACATACAGATAGACAGTACTGCTACATCTATACATTTATGACATACCAGATTTGCAAATACAGTACTGTTTGTGATAAAAAAAAGAGTCCAGAAAAGAGAGTATCTACATTTGACGTAGAAACTGTTGGAGGAGGTTGGGTAGGTGGGGTGGGGTTGGGTGGGTGGGGGGGGGGGGGTGGGGGGGGGGCTGTACATTAGAGGTGGTTGGGTGGGGGGGGGGGGGGGGGGAGCGGTGGGTGGGGTACACTGTACAAGCAAAACTGTACATTGTAATATTGACAAAACCATATTGATCATTTACTGTACATTGGAGGGGGTTGATATAGCTATAAACCTGCATTCCTTCGAATATATCATTAATCAATTAAACGTATATTGAAATACACTATATAGCCTATACACCAACAACACTGAAATGACAATGGATAAATAAATAAATAAGAACTAAAGCTAATCGCATGGAAATAGACTGCATTAATATTCCATAACAAGTCTTGTGTGCGCCAGTATGGCCTACGTGTCTAATGAACAGTTTAGGCTTAATATATTCTAGTTACTTGTTTCATTAGGATTTAGTAGATACTATATATGATCTGCCTCTGCCCTACGTACAGTATAAGTACAGACTGTACCTATACTGTACGTAGGGCAGAGCATATAGTATCTACTAAATCCTAATGCAACAAGTCATTAATGGAATAATAAGCCTATACTGCGTTCATTCATTACGCCGTAGGCATTAATGGAATAATAAGCCTATACTGCGTTAATTCATTACGCCGTAGGCTACAGTACTGCGCGTGCGTGTGTGTGCGCGCTGCGGCAGGTGTACTATATATGATGACAATACATTAATCTAATCTCATTTCGATGGGTCGCGCAAGACTCGCAAGGCACTTCCGCATCCATTTCCACACAGCTGCGTCATTACTTTGCCTTTTAAGGAGCTCTGGAAGCGTTGTTTTGTATGCAAATACCTGAACAGGAACGCGCTTTTGAGTTTAAGACATAATGCCATTCTCCAAGCAGATATCAGATCATATCACAGGTGCGACCATTTCAGCCCCTTAAGACATATTACCAGCAGGTTCGGGACTCAGAGTGAACTTGTCATTGATTCTCAGTCGGTTCCAAGATAAGTCTTCTAAGAAAAATATTGGAGAATGAGACCCAACAATGTTGTCAGAAACACATTCTAGGTTCAACTTTAGGTAGAAAGAGATGATTTATGCTTGAGCCGCAATACACACGCATAATATGCGTGTGTACGGCGGCTCGAGCATAAATCATCTCTAAGGTCTTACTAACTACAGCGATTGTGGCTGCTATTATGAATGGCTCGTTTAAAGAGGGAGGGTTCCTGTCACAGCTGAACTGCAGAAAAGGCACAATGCACATAATTAACATTTGCTCAGAATGAAGAATGCAAAACACAGGAAAAGGCCATTTTCACAATAGGTCCCCTTTAACCAAAGCCCTCTCGCTAACCTTGCCATTACAGCATAACAGTGCAACAGTTATTGGATAAACCATACAGCAACGGTACAAATACCGCAATACATTTTGTGAGAATATGTCAAATCTAAATATATAAAAAATATATATATTTATATACAAAATAATAATAATACAAATTACCAACTTCCCTACCTGATCTGCCGTCCCGCTGGAAGTCTACGTGGTACCACTCTCCATCGTTGACCTTCTTGTTGACGGCCCTGGTCTTAGTGGTGCCCGAGCCCATATCCAGCAGCAGGTACAGGTGACCGTCCAGCATCTCGATGGCAAAGAAGTCCACCTTGAGCGTCAGGGGGCTCTTGGAGTCCTTGGGCTGCTGCTTGGGCTTGCCGTGGCTGAAGAGCAGCAGCCCATTCGGCTCGGTGGTGCGGAAGTCGAAAGAGATGGAGCCTGTCTTCTTGGCATTCCACTTGTTGAGGATGATATAAGACTCGGGCGTCTCAAACGTTATCGGGTCCAGCGTGGCCACGTTCTCACACTTGAAGGCCACGATGCCGTGGATCTTCATCTTGTCGTCGCCGTGCTTGGCCATCCTGGAGAGCTCCAGCCTCACATCGTTGTTTTTGTACACAACCTGGTTAGCGGGGGGGATGGAACAACGTCAATTGCTGAAGCCACTCATGCAGTAGTGTCTCAGTACGGAAATGGATATATGACCATAAGATTTACTGCTTGCAGAACTTCCATCAGAACATTTGAGGGATGCTATAGGTGCCAGTGTTATCCCATAGTTCCTGTGAATCACTGATTTAATCTATATTGAATCTCAAGTTAATTTAGAACGTTTTTTGTCAAAGTCAAAGTACAGTCTAATGGTCTCTCAAAATTAAGCATTTGCAGTGTTAATGTTCCACATTACATGCACCTGAACATAAACACAGTCTATACATTTCTGCCCCAGTTTTCTTCCTGATAGTTAAGCTATAGGATAGTGAGTTGAATATGGCAAAAATGTGAATATGGCTTACTATCCGTGATAACATAATTGACAACAAGCAAACAGCGGCCAGTATCTCCACTGGCAGACCGGTGCAACAATAACATGTGTATGTGCTGTTTTCTTTTGTTTTTGAGTTCCAGCTATGAGACTTCAGCAATCAAATACTTTAACTATGAGAGTACACAATATTAAAACATTAATAATAATAATTTAACAAGATTTAACAATGGCCATCAGTGCCATCAGTCCAGAATACAGTCTTCAGATGAAAACATCCCTCATGCGTGATCTTAAAACAAACTGATTTGTTGGTCAATTTGTTCTTTGTCTGTTGTTGAGTCCTACTCAACAACTAAACATGTAGGAATTCACTTCAATCAGAGAGCACTCGTGAACATCCAGAGTGGGAGGTGCCATGGTCATGGCAAGGAAAAAGTCCAAACGTAAAGAATTAAATCTCCTTCTCAGGATTCATATCCACAAGTAAGGGCCACAAACCTTGCACCACAGACTGACTTACTTCAATGACACATCTTTATTCCAATAGTTTCACATAATAAAACAACATGCTTCGCAGAGGCACATTTCATCAGATGCTACGATGCGGTTTAATTCGTTACGTTTGGACATAGGAATTCACTGTTGACGCACAGCGTGAGGTGCAACACAATGCATGGAAGCATCTGTGTGACATGAACAATGAAATACATGTGAGAACAGCAGTAGTGCATGAGACCACTCCCCCCCCCCCCCCGTCCCCCCAAGGGGACAGCGTGCCATATATACATTGTAAGCAGAGGATGCGTGTCTCTAACTGGGGTCGCCGCTGGCATTACTGCTGCACCGTACCTGTGACCAGTGAGCTGTGGCGCCGTCAGCCTGCCTTCACGAATGCGACCAAGGCCTTGCACAGCAGACGGAACATATAATCGAGAGGTAAAAACTTAGTTCAGACATTCCTTTTTATTATCGTTATTATCATTATTCTCCTCATAATACATTAGTTCCGCAGTATTTGTAGAAATACATTTGTTAAGGTAATGTACGTGTACGGTGATGATAACCATTAACAATATGGTACCATTGTAATATAACGCTGGTGTATTAAACTCCCTAACGCCAGTGCTCCGGGTATCGTCTCCCGGGTTGCGAAATATTGGGAAAGTTAAATGGAGTGTGATGAAACCAAACAGCTGTCCACATTGCAGGTGAGGAGGAAATAATCGCTGAACAAGACCTCCAAGTGGAGTCTCTGATTAGAATTCAAAAACATAATAAAAAAAAAACTGGCAGATGATGGATAGGCCTCTTTGAAGCCATTTTCAGAACATCCAGATTAATCAAGGTTGCCCAAACATATACATACACACCATACACAGACAGAAAAGGAGCCAACTAAAGGCGTGCAGACCATTAGGGGTCGTGATAGAGCGTCGAGCTGCAGTAATGTATTCAACAGAACATTTTGACAGAATAAAGCCTCTAATGATTGGCCTATAATCACAGGCAATCCCAGTGGCTCTGTAAAGCATGTAGTGGGGTTTTGATATTGGGGGGGGGGGGGGGGGGGGGGGGGTGCTTGACTAAGTGCAGGCATTAGCACAGTGACCTCTGAGGCGCCACACACTTCCTACTGCACAGACAGATATACTGAGGAGACTAGAGGGGCGGGTTATGATGTCATTTTAACCATCTACTGCACATTGATTAGAAACATTAACACAGAAAATAAATATAAATGTCAGATGTTTCTATCTATCTCTATATATGTATCCACCTAGTCCAAGTCAAGTCAAGTCAAGAGTTTTATTTGTCACGGCATACAAGTATACAATGAAATGCGGGGGGTCTTGCCCGCAACGATTGTGCATAATACAATAGTAATATAGTAATAACAATAGTAATATATAATAAGAATCCAATAGAACGACATTGTGCAATAAAACAGGTAAACAAAGTAGGGCATATGGGTATATGTAGTCTTCAGCTTCTGTGGCTAATTGTGGAATTATAATTAGTAATGTACTCTGGCATATATTATAAAGTGTTAACCAGATGAAGAGCTTTTTGTAATTAATACGTACAAGTGGGGTGCAATCTCTATACTGTACATGGTAATGCATGGCATAGCGTGCAAATCCAGCGAGTGATAATTGACGACAGTCTTGGAGAATTGAAGGAGAGGAAACAACCTTGTCATTATCCAATCTGCTGTAATGGAAAGACTGTACTGTACACTGCAGCTGCAGTACTAAGGACTGTCTAATTACATTCCCTGCAAGACACAAATTACTATTTCAATTCCATGATTGACACAATCAGTGAGCCAAGCAAAGATCTTATTGTAATGCGAACTTAACGGCCACATACATAGCGGGGGATGTGTTGAGGGAAATGGAGGAAGGCGAGCGGCCTCGCCCGGGCTGCTCTACATACACATGCATCAGGTGAGGATTAACCCCATCACTGTGGTAAGAAACCATGGATAATATTAATTTAGATTACAAATAATTGCAGTAAATATGAGAAATCTGTGTGGCTTTATCATTTTTTTTTATATCAATATAGAAATATACAAAAACGAGCTGGTCAAATGGAATTTGGCTCAGTCACACTGGTGGGGAAAAACAATGTTCCCGTTTTCTTTATCTGTTGTCATGCTTGTAGTAGCACCCTTCGCCTGAAAACAGCCACGTCTCCTGTGGGATTGTGGGATTGCGTTTGCATGGAGTGTCGTGTTTATCGCCGAGCCGCATCTACTGCATCTCTAAAATGTGGGTGTGCAGGCAGGAGGAGGAGGAGGAGAGCAGAATTAGGGAAGCTCGTCGACTGTGGCGTCAGCCGTAGAACAGATGGCAGGGGGCAGTTTGTTGCTACGTCTTCATCATCTCCATTCAATGTGCAAAAAAAAACACATTTGTGAAGAGATCATCGACAAGGTTGAAACTGAGCCAAATGCAATTTCCAAGCCATGTTTCAAGAGGTTCCACCCGAAATGGATGAAGTGTGCCGAGGACAAAAACAAAAGCAATTTCACAAGAATATCTTGGCAGAATCTGTAGAGAGGATGGTATCTTTGGAGGAGAACCGCAGTACCGATTGCTGCGAGAGAAATACTTTTAGTTCTGTGAGCCGAAGGCACAACAGATACTGCCAATACACCGTGATCAATTCTCCAGAGTCTAGATGAAAAGGGCACCTTTTCGAGTCAAAGGAGTGTCGGTCTGAGCAACGAGGACTCCTGCCAACACGGGAGACTAGCATTGCGCTAATTTGTCATCAAACGAGACGCTGTGACATCTAAGCTATTACTGTGCCACCGTTCATTTTATCATCAGAATTAAGGGCCAGGCGTGGCCACTCGGACCGGCAAGACACATATGATAACGCTGTATGGACTGGGGACCGGCAAGACGCATGCGATAACGCTGTATGGACTGGGGACCAGCAAGATATGATAACGCTGTATGGACTGGGGACCAGCAAGATATGATAACGCTGTATGGACTGGGGACCAGCAAGGCACATGCGATAACGCTGTATGGACTGGGGACCAGCAAGGCACATGCGATAACGCTGTATGGACTGGGGACCAGCAAGGTATGATAACGCTGTATGGACTGGGGACCAGCAAGGCACATGCGATAACGCTGTATGGACTGGGGACCAGCAAGGTATGATAACGCTGTATGGACTGGGGACCAGCAAGGCACATGCGATAACGCTGTATGGACTGGGGACCAGCAAGGCACATGCGATAACGCTGTATGGACTGGGGACCAGCAAGGTATGATAACGCTGTATGGACTGGGGACCAGCAAGGCACATGCGATAACGTTGTATGGACTGGGGACCAGCAAGGCACATGCGATCACGCTGTATGGACTGGGGACCAGCAAGGCACATGCGATCACGCTGTATGGACTGGGAACCAGCAAGACGCATGTGATAACGCTGTATGGACTGGGAACCGGCAAGACACATGTGATAACGCTGTATGGACTGGGAACCGGCAAGACACATGTGATAACGCAACCTACAGCTCATGGGAACCTGTCATCCATCAAGAAGCACACGGCGTGCGCTGCTTGACCATTGCTCATGTGTTTTCCTCGTCAGCGCGCGGCGTACGCTACGAAGGCTGAACTGCGAGGCCGTCTGTTTAATCAAACACGCCCAACAGGATGATGCAGGAGGCCTGTCAGTGGACCAACAGGCCATCACTCCAGAATATGGGCAAAAAAACAACAATAAAAAACAAAAACACTGTGACCATCGATGCTTTTTAGCCACATGGATTTCACAAATACCAACTGTAAACTGAATATGACCATTGTCTTATTTTCAGTACTCGCCTACCACCGCAGAGACCCAGGGCTCAAATCCCAGTGTCCGCGGGACCTCCGACTTGGTCAGTTATCCCTACAATTGGCAGTGTTCACGGGTGGGAAGCCGGTTGGGTATGAGTCCTGGTCATTGCAAGATCGACACCTACTGGTCAGTCGGGGCTCCTGTTCAGCAGAGAGGGGATCTCAGAGAGATAGCGTTACGCACTCCCAGTGAAACTCCTAGCTGGTGAAAAGAAGCAGCTGGCATGTACTGGAGAAGACGCATGTAGTAGTCTGCACCCTCCCCAGACCGACACTAGGGCAGTGCAACAACCAGGGGGGATTGGCATAACAATTAAAAGTGTGTGTTGTCAGCTAAATGACAAAATGTTAATTTTATCTCAACCTTTATTTAAAATCTTAAGCATCTGAGGTTTCCCTCATTTACAGAAACAACGATTGTACAAAATGCAAACAGTACATAATAAAAACAATATCCACAGAAATGTAAACACCAGAGTAAAAAATTTAAAAACGTTTACAGGTAGTCACACAATGGTCTGAGATCATATACGTTTAAACATTCCAAGGGAAGGGAGAACCTCCAATTTCAGAGAGAGTTGAAGGACATTCCATGAGTTAGAGGCATCAAAGGAAAAGGCTAACTTCCCTCGATCAGAACAAACTTGAGGAACCCTAAGAACCATCCAGTCATTCGATCGAGTTAAATAGGTTCCAATATTCCAATCTAACAGTGAAGAGATATAAACAGGTACCAATAAGGGCTTTAAAAATAAATAAATACCAGTGTTTCTGCAAGAGAAGGCCAACCCACCCTATCATACAGGACACAATGGTGAGTATCATATATGCCACTAGTAATAAATCTGAGAGCTGAGTGATATGCAGAGGTTTAAGAGTTGAGCCGCAGCATGCCTAAAAATTACATCACCATAGTCCAAAACTGATAAGAAGACTGATTCAACTATTATTTTTCTACTAAATAGAGGAAAATTGGATCTGTTTCTGTACAGGAAACCAATTTTCTGTCGCAGTTTAGAGGCAAGATTGTCCACATGGAACTTAAATGTAAATGTCTCCTCAAGCCACAGGATACTTTATTTATACTCAGTGACTCTCTCTATACAAGAGCCACTGACAGTAGATATCTTCACATCATCAAAATTAATATTCCTTGCTCTTGAAAACAACATCAACTTTGTCTTACTAGCATTAAGAACCAATTTAAGACTAGCAAGGGCATCCTGTAGAGCAGTGGTTCTCAACTGGTCTAGCCTCGGAGTCGGGACCCAACATTTTCCTTAGTCATTAAGTCGCGACCCACATTTTTGAACCACTATGATTGGGAGCATGTCTATGGTCCCTGGGTCCTATGTTCCCCGGGTCCTATGTTCCCCGATTGATTGATTGATTGATTGATTGAAAAATTTAGACCACCAGCCCTGATTCCAAACTCTAACCTTAACCAACTTCGAAAGAGGGCCTAAGCTTAACCAGTTCGAAACAAGGCGGACATGAATAATTAATAAAATAATAAAATTAAAAAAAAATTCAATCAATTAATCAATCAATCGGGGAACATAGGACCCGGGGAACATAGGGATGATTCCCTATGATTTATAAAAAAATCAAATAAAAAGAAAGTGCAGTAATACACAATCTTTCATGCACCAAACATGAAATAAACACAAAAAAGTGCAACAAAAGTGCAACTAGGGCTAAAAACCCAATGAAATAAAATTATAATAAATAATATATGCTTCTTAGCAGACTTCTTAGCTTAACATCCCAGGTCATGCTCAATGTCCAATCTGTTCCTCTGCTTTGTCTTCAGCTGGACCAGAGCTGAGAAGCCACTTTCACAAAGATAGGTAGTGAAAAAAAAATATATAATAATAATAAAAAAATTTAAATCCTTTTTTTTCTCACACATCCGCAACCAACTCAAAATGGCCCCGCGACCCACTTTTGGGTCGTGACCCACCAGTTGAGAAACACTGCTGTAGAGCATAAAAGGAAAGTTGCAATTTCTCAATGGCCAACTGTACAGAATCTGCAATACAGTACACAATTGTGTCATCAGCATACAAATGGGCATGACATCCATACAAAGAAGAAACAATATCATTAATATAAATTGTAAAAAGGACAGGACCCAAAACTGAACCTTGTAGCACACCTTTAGTCATGGCCAAGAATTCAGATTGGGCTTGACCTAACTTCACACACTGCCGCCTAGAAGATAGATAATCCTGAAACCAGACACAGGCATTATCATCCAACCCAATGTTAGATCGTTTCTTGCCAAATGTAAATGTTCATGCCAATTGGCTAAAAGTATGAGTAGAGCATATTTTGCATATTGTTAAAAGAGCTGGCTTGCGTAAATTAAACATATGACTTAACATCAGAAGAGTTGAAGGGGGCGAGACATTCAGCTGTCCACAAGCCTTAATCCACTTTTTTTAAAAAAACAAGTGTTTCATATCCTTTACTCCAGTAACAGTCCATGGGCATGTTGTATCTGTCTCCGTCATTTTAAAAAGCAGGCATGGAAAGCAAAATACGACATTTACATGACTGGATCCAGCTAGCCATATAGCTCCACGTGTTCTAAAGCACATTCACGGGCTGGTGGGTAGCCCGCATGAGTGATTACTTTTACCAACGGATTTCCAGTTCCGCGTTCGCGTTCTGCTATCTGATTGGCCACTGACGTTTCTGGTCGCGCCAATCGTGTAACACCTGTTTCTATCACCGGTTAAGCTTAGGCACTCTTTTGAAGTTGGTTAAGGTTAGAGTTTGTCTTAGAGCAGGGCGATAGAACACCAGCCCTGATTCCAAACTCTAACCTTAACCAACTTCGAAAGAGTCGCCTAAGCTTAACCAGTGATAAACTAGGTGTTAGGTAGTTTGCAGGCTGTTAGAGGCGGAAATGGGCGCGTCACACGATTGGGCACACATGTCACATGACCAGAAACGTCAGTGGCCAATCAGATCGCACCAGAAACGTCAGTGACCAATCAGATCGCAGAACGCAAACGCAGAACTGGAAATCCGTTGGTAAAAAACTAGACGCAGCCCGCATATCTTAGTCAGAACTGACAGTAGAAGGGACCGTCCACATTGTGGGAATTCACAATGTCGGGGCATATCTCATGTCTCGGGTGGCCCTCTGGTGGTGTTTACATCCCCACATAGTCAAACACCAAAAAATAAGATTTATTTCTTGATTGAATTAGTGATGTGTTGGTTAGAGTGGTTGGTCTGAGTGGATCACCATTCAACGTTATTGAAGACTCTTGTGATCCATAAGTACTTACAATTATCACCCCTAACCATGTTTTCATGCATTTCTTTATGACCACATGTGTATTACATAATATGGCTGTTACATTATATATTTGTCCAGTAAATTTGAATGTTATCTTGCTGGCTAAAACTAATTTGCTAGCAGAAACCCTGGTGCCACCAAAGAGAACGAAACGGAGATCTGCAACATTGTCAACTGCTTTTAGATCTGGTGACACGCAGGCCTACTGTCCAGCCAGGGCTAACCTGAATAGGTACAGCCACAAGCTAAGGTTTAACCTCATAAAACATGCTCTTCTTCCTCCTAGCATAGGGGCGGAGTTCATTTGCATGTGAAAGAAGGAGAGTGCCTTGGAGTTTCGAGCGACGCCCATAAATACAAGCACATTACTATTTTCATTCTTCACGATGGATGCACAAACCTTGGCAGCAGCTCTCAACAAACTGTCGGCATCAGGAAAATCAGTGGACTTTGTTAACCATGCTGATGACTCTGTATCAGACTCTGACGACGAAGACTCCGACGGTAAAGATTTGGTTTTCGATCCGATACACAGCTGTTCTGAAGTGGAGGAGGGCGACGACTGTGTTAATGCAACAGATTCAACGGAATCAACCATGAGATCAGTTGAAGATATGGCTGGTTTAACGGTGGACAGTGACATCCATGAAGAAATGGCAAAGATAAAAAAGTTTGATTGCAAATGCCAGCTGAGGCGAAAAGAGAATTCCGAACGGCAGGCGTTGTTGTGTGCCAAGAAACTGTCGGATGAATTGATCTACCAAAACAGAATTAACTCTGCGTCATTGACACCAAGAGAAGGGGACATGTGTCTGTTAGCGGTCATCCAAACATGCCTGAATGATTCCGAGATGACTCAAAAGACCAGGAGAGTGAACGACTTCTGCATGGCTTCATGGACAACATACAGATTCCACGACATCGTTGTCTGTCGTGCAATGTTCTGCTTTATTTATTGTTTATTGTTATTGTATTGTTTAAGTTGTTGACTTAATATTATATTATATGTTTGTGTGTGGTCAGTGTCACCGCATTTAACTCAGCGCAAATAGACCAATACAGTCCGTATTAAGTAATGTTGCGTTTATTTTTCAAATGTAGCCAAGAGTAAAGAACCATATGAAACAGCAGTCAAAGTGTATTATTTTCAACACTATGTTTGTTTATCAATGATTGTTACTAGCAAAATAAGCATTGCACTGGAAACCGGAATAACTCGATGAAGAAGAAAATTGTAGTCTTAAGAAGGAGCAGGCCCCCGGCTTTCGATTGGTTTAGGATCAGCTCTGGACTTCTCAAAAGCATTAGCAAACACTACACTACATACACTTGTATGCAAGACACTTTCTGTAGAAATGTAAAATTTTATTTTATTTTCCTACACTTTAAGTGCCGAAAGACGTGTTTAGGCGTCCTTCCCCGCCATGCTCAAGTTGCCGAAGACGCCGTAACTCGTCTTTGATATCAATATTTCAAAAATCTGTGATCGGATTCATATTTCCCATCCGCTGGCCTGAGACCCACCAAAAAGCCCCACTGAACCCTCTAGCGGTTCAAGAGCGCCATCTGGTGGCCGATCGGCGCAATCGCCAAACAGGAAGTTACTTGGACGATGTGCTGTTCACCCATATTACTTCCGGGCACTCGGTATAGGTCCCGGCACTCTAGCTCGTCACAATACATAGCGATCCGTTGCCAATAACTCGATAAACAACATGATTTGGACGTATATACCATTATACAACCTGGAAATGGACCGGGTATTTCAACATCCCATAATAGGAAAATGTATACTCCACGCTCATCGCCCAACGGCGCGAGGAAGATACGGTAAGATTCAGCGTTATTTTTCAATGTCTTCTATACTAACTGATCTGATGAACATATGACCCACATTAGATGAATGGTATAACGCTGCCCACGGAATTATAAACGCCCCCTCGGCCATCCGGTCAACATCAGATGACGTGTAGTAACTTCTAGAACCATGTCCAGTTGGAATTTTTTATATCGCGCCGATTGCCATCAAACTGTATTTCATCATCAATATAATGCATTTGGGGCTATAGATCACGTTCTGGAGAAAGCTGCAGAAAGAGATGAAAACATACTTATACTTTAGACCATACTTTAGTATGAATATGTGAATGAAAAAGTTTAACGTTGCTTCACCCTGAACATTACATATAGGACATTGAATGGGCCCTAATAATGGCAATCTAGCAATATAATCTAAAAAGTTATAGCCCTGCAAAGAAGGGGAACTTCTCCATAGACAAATAGAGCTGGCAACCCATGCATGGTCATGAATTTGTTATTGGAAACACACACACAAGACACATGGACCCTGCACCTTAATTCACTGCCAGCTATTATCCTTATCATGTTCTAGCTAGGCCATGCTTTAAAAGATAGGAGTGCGTCACCTTGTTTGTAGAGCTATATCTATATTCTATATTATAGCTATGGATACAATACTATGGTCATTTGACAGTAACTATCTTCTGTCCAAGATGCAAAAAAGATTTTTTTTTCATGAATACGTTTGCGTGGTGAATATAAGGAGTGATCCGGGCTAATTCCTGGGAGGCTGAGTTATAGGGCGCAACGTGATTTCTACTAAAAGCATTGGCGTTTCATCCCTGGACACGCTACTATTTCCAAATCAAATGTGTATAATAGGTATTATGTTTCCTCATGAATGCATGAAAGGGGGGGGGGGGGTTGTTTATGATGCTTTGATTGCCAGTAACGGCATTCGTTGTGAACACTACACACGCTAATCAGCTGGATCGGTATGAAAACATTGTACGATCAAGCTGAAATTGATGTCAGATAGTCCTTACCTTTGGTCGGGGGTATTCCAAAAAGAATATTCCAATTGTCTGATCGCGATTAGTGTCTTGCGTACAAGTGTATGCATCTTAACACTTTGATTGCCTAAGGCTAAATTCATGATATACCATCCGTTGCCAGCTCTATTTAACATGGAGAAGTTCCCCTTCTTTGCAGGGCTATAACTTTTTAAATTCTATTGCTAGATTGCCATTATTAGGCCCATTCAAGGTCCTATATGTATTGTTCATGGTGTAGCAACGTTAAACTTTTTCATTCACATATTCATACTAAAATATGGTCTAAGGTATAAGTATGTTTTCATCTCTTTCTGCAGCTTTCTCCAGAACGTGATTTATAGCCCCAAATGCATTATATTGATGATGAAATACAGTTTGATAGCAATCGGCGCGATATAAAAAATTCCAACTGGACGTACTTCTGGAAGTTACTACACGTCATCTGATGTTGATCGGATGGGCGAGGGGGCGTTTATAATTCCGTGGGCAGCATTATACCATTCATCTAATGTGGGTCATATGTTCATCAGATCAGTTAGTATCGAACAGGGTAATATTACACGCTAAAACTCACCCCAGTCTCCTCGGGCCGTTGGGCGATCAGCGTGGGGTAGACAGTTTTCCATTATGGGATGTTGAAATACCCGGTCCATTTCCAGGTTGTATAATAGTATATACGTCCAAATCATGTTGTTTATCGAGTTATTGGCAACGGATCGCTATGTATTGTGTCGAGCTCGAGTCCCGGGACCTATAGCGAGTGCCCGGAAGTAATATGGGTGAACACCACTTCATCCACATGACTTCCTGTTTGGCGCTTCTGCCGATCGGCCACCAGATGGCGCTCTTGAACCGCTAGAGGATTGAGAGGAGCTCAGAACTGTGTGTGAAGGCTGCAGAGGGGAAATATGATTCCGATCACAGATTTTTGAAATATTGATATCAAAGACGAGTTACGGCGTCCTAGGCAACTTGAGCATGGCTAGGAAAGACGCCTAAACACGTTTTCGGCACTTAAAGTGTTAACACTTTCTGTAAAAATTTACTATTTTTGTTTACCTTTTATTACTACTACCTATTAGGGGTGTAAAGGTACACATATCCGTACCGAACCGAACGGCTGTAGTGTGTACCGAACGAATACAGCGGTATGTTAACCACCCACCGGGGGCCCTACAAGTACAATTAGTTACTGCACACTACATCACCCCTGAGTGGAACATGGAAGCCAAACTTTCCCCCACTGTACCGAAAACCCGTACCGAACCGTGACTTCAAAACCAAGGTAAGTACCGAACCGTGGTTTTTGTGTACCGTTACACCCATTGTTACCATTCTTGTATTCATTGATGTTTATTAATTGTGCACTGTTGATCTGTATAATGCTGTCTGTATAATGACAATAAAGACTCTAACTTGTTTAACAGCTATTTTCACAGTCATGACAGCATTTACTGTGACCACTTAATTATGTTAATGTTATTCAGGTGAGAGGAGTGACTGGGGGGTATTGTTCACGCCCAGCCCAAACTGGCAGAAATGTTAACACATTCTGCGCCATGCAGTATTCCCATCTTATACCACTCTCTGCCAGTGCTGTAACCCTTCTTTGCAGGGCTATAACTTCATATTATAGCTATATCGACATTACTATGGCCCATTCAACATCGGGTATCTATCGTTCCGGATGTGGGAACGTTATATTTTTCCATTCATACATTGTCTTGTTAGTACCGTTGAGAAGATAAGTATGTTTTTAGACTGTATAGCAGTAATTCCTAGAACGCGTGTTATAGGCCCCGACGCGTATTTCACATAACCGATTGGCGTTTCATTCCAATACACGCTATATTAAAAGATGTAAATGCATATGATCGCTATTCATTATGCTCAATCATGCATGCAGGAAAGGGGGGGGGGGGGGGTCGTTTATGATTCCTTGATTGTCACTAACGGCTTTCTTTAGTACGACACCATACGTTGATCGGATAGATTGCAATGAAATAAATGGACAATCGAGCTGGAAATAACGTTTGACCTGTGGCCGATGCGTCTGGTGAAAAGAAAATTCCAATTATTTGATCTTATTTGATTATTTGATCTGCTAGATCCATTTTCCGTTTGTATGACACAATAAACGCCGAAAGCATATTGATTCTTGCGTATCTTGATCCACGTTACAAGATATCTCTGCCGGAGATTTTTCCCCGATGCACAGAGCACCACTTCCGGTTTAGAGTGGAGTGCAACTCGCCCGAAATCCACCAGGCGGCGGTATTGAGGCGTTGAAATATCAGACAGGATCCAGCTGGCTCCCGGAGCCTTCCTGGATGAATTATGAATGCCAATAGCGAATAAAGGAAATAACGATCATAAAAATGAGTAAACTCATTTTTGGCGCAAGATGTGTTAACGTATGACACATAATTTGAAAGCTTACATTCTGTACTTTCACAATCTGTAAAATTCTGGAAATTCTGGGAAAAATGTGGCATGAATCGCTGGTCAGGCACACATTTATGCCCACTTTGACAGGGACAACCAGGAGGTGCCCACCAAGACTGCCCTCCCTGCCAACTCCAACCCCTCACTCTATCCCCCACTGACTTGGGTACTGCCTTGATCAGGACTAATGAATGCATGTAAGGCAGCTGGCCCTGAGGGCATCCCCGGTCGTGTGCTCAGGAACCGCATGGAGCAGCTGACTGAGGTCTTAACTGACATAGTCAGCATGTCACTAGCCCAGGCAGTTGTCCCAGTGTGCTTTAAAACCACCTCCCTTGTGCCAGTGGTGAAACAATCCTCTGTCACAAGCCTCAATGACTTCCGCCCTGTTGCACTCACCCCCATTATGATGAAGTGCTTCGAGAGGCTGGTCCTGGTTCACCTCAAATTCACCCTCACTGAACAGACTGAATTCACCTTCCGTGAGAACAGGAACATGGAGCATGCTATAATAATAATAATAGTTCATTTTATTTGTATAGCGCTTCTCAGGAACCCGAAGTTACTGACATTAGGCAGAGAAACAGAGAAAAACAAAGAAACATAAGACCACGGGGGAAACAGGGAAAACAGCATGAGATACACAGAGACATAAAGCCACAGTAACAAACATCAAAACAGGTTGGAGGGGGGGGGGGTTAAGGTTGGGGAAGGTTGAAGGATAGGGATAACAGGTGGATTTTGAGGCAGGATTTGAAGGTATGAGTGTGGGGGAGTCTCTGATGGTCTGAGGGAGGGAGTTCCAGAGTCGAGGTGCAGTGCGTGAGAATGCCCGATCACCAATGTTTTTGAATTTGGATGACGGGACAGTGAGGGAAGCAGTGGAGGAGGACCGGAGGGAACAGGTGGGGCAGTAAGGAAGAAGGAGATCAGTCAGGTAGGGGGGGGGGGTGGCAGGCTATGGAGGGCTTTGAAGGTGAGGAGTAGTGTTTTGAAGTTGATCCGTTCCTTGATCGGGAGCCAGTGGAGAGAGTGGAGGACAGGAGTGATGTGTTCACAGGACCGGGTGTTAGTGAGCAGGCGAGCAGCAGAGTTTTGGACCATCTGCAGTTTATGGAGGGAGCGGGAGGTGATGCCAGTGAGGAGGGAGTTGCAATAGTCGAGGCAGGAGGAGATGAAGGCGTGTATGAGGGATTCAGCGGCAGGGGGGAAGAAGCAGTGTAGAATTTTGGCGATAATGCGGAGGTAGAAGTATGAAGTTTTGACAATGGAGCGGACATGGGGGTCAAATGAGAGGGTGGGGTCGAGGATGACACAGAGGTTGCGGACTAGTGGGGAAGGGGTGATGGTAGAATCATTGATGGTGAGTGTGATGGGTCCGGATCTACTGAGGGTGGTTTTGGTGCAGATGATGAAGAGTTCAGTCTTGTCGCTGTTTAATTTGAGGAGGTTATGAATCATCCAGGTTTGAAGTTCGGAAATGCAGGACTCAATGTGACTGAGGGGTGGGTATCTCCTCAGCGCTACATTCCACCCTTTCCCACCTGGATGAGAGCAATACCCATGTGAGAATGCTGCTGATTGCCTTCAGATCAGCATTCAACACCATTATCCCCTCCAAATTGAGGACCTTGTGAAGACCAAGGACCTCGACAAAGCTCCTCTGTCTGCAACCGGATAATCCACTTCCTAACTAACAGACCCCAGTTTGTTAGGATAGACAATCTCACCTCCTCCACCCTCACCCTGAACACTGGCGTCATGCAAGGCTGAGTGTGCTGAGCCCCCTCCATTATCAAGGTTGCAGACGATACAACAGTGGTGGGCCTCATTAAGAACAACAATGAGTCGGCCTACTGGGAGGAGGTCGAGCACCTGGTGGCGTGGCGTGGTGTGCCGACAACAACCTGACCCTCAAAACCAAGAAAAACAAGGAGCTCATTGTGGACTTCAGGAAGACTAGAGCCATAGAGCGTATCTCCATTTTCAAATTCATGGGAGTCCACATCTCAGAGGACCTCTCTTGGAACCTTAACACTTTGTCACTGGTCAAGAAGGCTCACCAGCGCCTCTTCTTCCTGAGGAGACTGAGGAAAGCCCACATGTCTCTTGAACTCTTGTCTCTTGGTGAACTTTTACCGGTGTGCCATAGAAAGCATACTCACTGCAGAGGGTGGTGAAAACCCACCGGTCCGGTACCCACGTATCACCGGTACATCACTCCCTGAAATTTAGTCTATCCATTACAAACGGCATCTGAGGAAGGCACGCAGCATTGTCAAGGACACCTCTTGTGCCAATTATGGACTGTTTGCCATGGATCTAATCTAATTGAATTGTTACTTTAAGTCATGGCTTAGGTTTATAAACAACCTTTTAGGTCAAAATGATGATTAGCTAGCGTTGGCTTTTCCAACAAGTGAATACCCAGTGTGAGGTGATAAGGATGTGCAGCAGACATGTAACGCCCCCCGGGCATTAGTGTTAACATTAGCTACCAAACATTAGAGCTACAGTAATGTCAGCTACCAAGGTGTTACAGCTAACGCTGGCTACTGTTAATTAAAGTCCATGACACTAGCTATTGCTAGCTGTAACATTTGCTGACACAGCAGCTCTGATGAACAGTGAATATTAGACACTTTGCATTGTGTTGTAGATTAGGAGGACTAAATGACATCAAACATGGGGCCAGGCATACAGTTCCTCATTCATAGCCAGTACCAGTACAGACCCCGTTTCCGTTCGGCTTCCCAGACATTCATCCACTGATCTCAGAAGAGGCAGACAGAGCGCCCGCTGTGGTTTTAGCCATCTAACAGCGGTCGAGAGCATCGCCGCTCCTCCCCCTATTTTAGTCTCCAGTGGCACCGAGACCTCACGAAGACAAGCACCCCTAACGAGCATATCTCTTGAAGAGCTGGAGGACAGAGCGCAGACGTGTGGTCCGCATCCATGCCTGCTCATTAGGGAGAGTTTGCCTCAGAACTTTCCCTGAGAGGTTTGGTGGTGAAGACGACGAGGGCTGGATGTGAGAGATGTGGGGCAGCTGAAGGAGCGTGTTTGGAAAGTGAGAAAAGACGAGGGTAGGGAGGAGAGACGTGATGAAACGCGAAGCGGGAAACATGACTTCTTTGTTGGGGGGTAAAGGATAAATGAAAAGATCCGTTCAGAGTACTTCAGATATTTATTTTGTATGATGTATTCCTGGTGGCCGCTGATGTGATTTTTTGGGGTCAGAGAAATGTAATACCGAAGGTAAATTGAACACTCAAATACAACAAAAAAGATAAAGAAGACACACTACTCTCTCTCTTTTTTCGTTCCCGTTCGGAGAAAGTATGATTTCAGTTGAGCACACATAGCCCCTGTACTGTAGAATTATTAGAATTATTTTGTACAAGACAACAGTGTTGATTTATGAGAAATATATCAACAAAAACCAAAACATTTGTCAATAATTCACAGTAGAACAGTAATATTGTGCTTTTCCAGTGTTTTACCTATACTCTACCACGACACAGAAATCAGGCATTTCCTTTTTGAAAGGGTTACAACTATAAAAAAAAACATTGCATGCAAGGTCTCTATTGTAAGCTACTGTGTCTAGTTCTAGAACTCTGAACTATGGGGAAACATTCACACCTGAAAGGATTAACGTGGAGGCATATGATCAGTTAGAGAGCAGCCGGTACACACACACACACACACACACACACACACACACACACACACACACACACCGGTGCACAATGTGCACGCTAGCCTGTCTGAGAGACTCAAACGTTTCCATTCCAAACAACACTCCGTCACCACACATCGACTTTTCAACATTTTCTCTTTCAGTTATGTGTTCCGACTTGACAAGGTCTACAAGCATGCATCATGTACGTTTCTCAATGGAAGGTTTGGCGGTTATTTCTTTCTTTTTTTTTTTCCAACTGGAAGTTCTGCAAACAGAAAGTGTCTTTAATATGGTGTGTATCCCTCCCAGGGAACGGGGTCGACGCTGTGTCGGAACCACTGGTGAAGAATCAAACCGCCTGATCTCCGGATCATATAGGTCTGCTTTGAAGTGCCACACGGTAAACACTGCAACCGATACCGGGGTTCTGCTGCAGTGTTTCCATCAGGTGCTGTGCAACACGTTTTTATTTGTGTTGTGTGTGTGTGTGTGTGTGTGTGTGTGTGTGTGTGTGTGTGTGTGTGTGTGTGTGTGTGTGTGTGTGTGTGTGTGTGCGCGTGTGTGTGTGTGTGCGCGCGTGTGTGTGTGTGTGTGTGTGTGTGTGTTGTGTGTGTGTACAGAGTGAGGGAGGGGATAAATGACAGAAAACAGAGAGAGAGAGCGAGAGAGAGAGAGAGCGAGAGAGAGAGAGAGAGAGAGAGAGAGAGAGAGAGAGAGAGAGAGAGAGAGAGAGAGAGAGAGAGAGAGAGAGAGAGAGAGAGAGGGAGGGTTGAAAAGGAAGAGACAGGGTTAGTGTGTGTGTGGAGAAGCCCAGTTTCTGGACCCTAGAGGTGTAGTCACAGTAGTGCACGCCCGTATGCCCACCGTTTCAGAGTGCGTAGGAAAAGAAAAGACAGTGCAATGTCATGTTTACCTCCTTCAGACACCCCATAAAGTTGTTGCTGACGGGGGATCCGGGCAGGTCGGCTGTGCTAGGGCTGCCTCCGACATAGAAAAAGTCGTCGGAGCCTAGCATGGTGTAGTCTTCCTGCGTGTATCCTGTGGTGGTCAGAATCCCATCCACGGATATAGTCACCTAGACGACAACAAAGCACAGGGAAAGGACACGCTATACTCAGAGAGCCCACACAGGCTGCAGTCTGGCGTCTCTTTTTGTCTGTTTGTTTGTTTTTCTCCTTCCCTTCTTGTTCTCTATGGTAGATTTCCCTATCGTCTGAAACCCATTTTCATGTCTGTTTTTTTCTCTTTTTTCTTGTTTTGGGATTAGTATTGTTTAGTATGTCCAGTTTAAGATTAGAAACGGCAAGCACCCACCACCCCACGGGACTGTTACGTTAGTAGAGTTAATGGATTGCCCATAGACTACAGTGTTAGTATTGCCCCTATGCAACTCAAAAAGTAACTTTAGCAGACACAAAAATGGTGTTAGTAGAATGTTATCTAGGTTAGTTTTTTACTAAAATATATATATATATTAGTATCAGCAGTTTCTCTGCAAAAAAAAGAAAATAGAACATGCTGTTGGGTTAGATAGAGGGAGTGCATGCCATTAGAAGCACAATCACGTTTCAGTTGTTTTCAGTGTAAAGGTTAATGGATGATGAAGGTTGAGCGTCCATGCCTTTGTCTTTTCTTTTTGCATGCATTGCATGCAAAAAGAAACACGTTTTACCATGAGTGTTAATATGGTTCAGGAAGGAAAAATTAAAATAAAATATTGACACTTGATCAGAGATGCATGCAAAAGCAGTTATGGATACTGATAACAAAAACAAAAACACCACGAGAGACTGTTGTAAATCACTGGAAAAAAGCACCAGAAAAAGCAAACCAAGCGACGACAAAAACACAGCTCAAACTTGCGCAACACTCATGTTGCCGAAATAGGTGGGCGTGTTGCGTGTCGCAGCACGTGGTCCAAAGTGCATGCCATGCAAAGTTAATGGGAATAATAGAACTGGCTGAGCCAAAGAACATCAGGCCAGCCAGCCAGGAGAAGCCTCCGCCTTGTATAACCACTGCTTGATGCAAAAGGCTCGAAACGATGCTTTCCTAAAGAAGGAGGTGGACCAAACAGAGGAATTGGACAGGAAACAAGTGGAATAAGGAGGAGGGGTGGAAGAAATGAATGACTTGGAGGAGGGAGAGAAATCAAAATCAAAGAGGAGTTTCAACAAAGTAAGCAGAACAGTACCAACCACAGTTCCCCTTTTTATGTTTATGACGTCTACGTTAAAAAGAATAGTTTAAGAAAGAAATAGAAAGGAAAATAAACACACGGCAAACCCAAACTAAGAAACAATTAGAATGATATCTACCGAACAATGTAGTTTGTTTACCATAGCGTGTCCAATGCCTGAGTGCTTTGTGGAAAAGGGGGGAGAAAACAAATTTAAAAAACTGTGAACAGAATAACGACCGTTACTCAAAAAAGATAGGATGGTTTCAACCGACCTTCGCTTTTGTTAGTACATTGTTAAAAAAGAACGTTCCAGAAAAACAAATATTCAGGTTAGTAGAATGACACATTCCATGAACATGACAGGTTAGTTTTTTTTTTTTTTTTAAGCATGTTAGTAACAAAGAGATAGAGAGATAGATAGAGAGAGAGGGAGAGAGAGAGAGAGAGATGAATAAAAAAGGGCAAAGTAAGTTTTCAACAAGAAAAAAGCAGACTGAGGTGACTAAAGAGAGGTCAATCTGAGGTCCCTACACGTTTTCCAGGATGGGTTTCCACCGCGTTGAGTGACCGGACTGCTGAGTGTATAGCAAAAACTAAAAAAACATCCCCCCGCCCCCCCACCCCGTCCCACCCGACAAAAGGATATGATTGACAGACATCAAATGGTTCATAAGAGAGAATGCCTAAAGCACATCAGTCGACCCTCTTCAGCGAAAGTAATTTTTTTTTCTTTTTACTTTGGGTGCCTTTATAATTTTGTTTGGTTTGTTTTTGGATTGAAAACCAGATCTCCGTCATTATGAGGGTTGCCAGCTCTTCTGTATCTCCGTTTTGGTCTTATTGATGGACTTTAGGATCACTTCACTGCAATGAGACAAAGCAAAGAAGACCCTGGACACAGAATGAGGAGGATGGAGATTCTGATTTCCCCCACAGAGCATGCACTCAGTATGCATTCTTAAAAAATACAAATAAAAATATTCCAAATACAGTGAATGTCTGAATTGGCCAAATCATTTTAATTAGAATTTTGAATTGTGTATGCAAAATAAGCATGTATTGCCATTGTTGAGGTGAAGGTAAAAGGTGAATCAGTCTGAGCAGGAACAAATCTAGAGATTGCTTGCGCAACATGACCTGATGTTGCCTTTGTAGGTCAAGTAGAATAGTTTTGTTTTATTAATCTGTGCCTACTTGAACCTGAAAAGTGTCAACAGGAATGGTGCTACAGTACCTGTTAAATAAAATATGTAAAACAGAAAAAGGTATTGTGAGTGCGCCTAGTGACTCACCACACTACATCATCTCCATCAGCAATTCTCAATGACTGTGTGCAAAATGAGTGCAAAACCTAATTAAAGAGTAGGCTAATTACTGTACTTTTCTTGTTGTTTCTAATCTAGCTGCATCGACTATTTTGGGGTCAAGCGTCACTGTGATGTTCAGTGAAATAGGAGTTCATTGAACATTTAACTTCTCAACACTTAACTTCTAATTTCAGATGTGAATGCATGTCATGCACAGGGGCGGACCTTCCTACAGGCGATATAGGCGGTCGCCTAGAGCGCCACCCAGAGAAAAAAAAAAATCTGCAACCATTATTTTTACATAAAAAAAATTCTAACAAGGGAAAATGAGCCAAAAATCTAAAACGGTCGGTCGGTCTGAGCCTCAGCTTTAGGTGTTCACAGTCAGAACATGCTAGAGCGCTGTGCATTGATGGGTATCGGTCAAGTGTTTATAGAATTGAGCGTTGAGGAAAGAAAGACTAACATTAGAGAACTATGAAGAGGCAAAAGCCATCTGGCCATCCAGTTTAAAAAGAGAAGAAAAGAAGAAGACGAGAAACGTGCCAAGGTGAAAGGTATGCAATTTTGTACAACTGCCAAGACCTGCCACACCAAGAGCTGATGAAGCAAGCAGAGGCACTTGTACACACCTTAAACCATGGAGGGCAATCTGATTTGGATGGGAAGGAGCTGGCTCAGGAGTTGGACAATTTGATGTGATTGATGACTTTGCAGCGAGGAAGGCCAGAAGGATTGCACTGAAAATGGAAACCAGTAGGAGCTACATGCTAATCTTGAAGTGTGATGATAGGGAGTGGAATGTAAATAGTTCTTTAGACAAAGTGAATTTGTAATTTTTATTTATTTGTTTGTTTATTTAGTATATTATATTTTGATTATATATGTGTAACATATTTTACAATACATAATTTTCTTTTAAAGCAAATTTGCACGTTATTTTATTGTTTGTTATTATTATTATTATTATTATTATTATTATTATTATTATTATTATTATTATTATTATTATTATTATTATTATTATTATTGTGTGTTAGCTAAGTTGTTTATTTGTTTTAATTGTTTAGTGTGCATTTAAAAAAAATTCTTAGCTCTTGTTCTTGCTTACTTTACTGTATAACTGTTAACCCTTTCACTGCCACACGACGGAGGGTTAACCCTTTACTATCACACAACCGACGGTCGTGAAAGGGTTAACCTTCGGTGTATTGTCGCAGTGAAAAGGGTTAACCGGTTGGTAGCGCGGCGATGTTTTGATTGGGGGGGGGGGGGGGGGGGGGGGGGGCTCAGACCGACCGACCGTTTTAGATTTTTGGCTCATTTTCCCTTATGTTAGAATTTTTTTTATGTAAAAATAATGGTTGCAGATATAGAGGGGTGCGCCAAAACTGTGCAGAGCAAAAACAAAAAACAAAAAAAAAAATCTCGCCTAGGGCGCCAAATGTGCTAGGTCCGCCCCTGGTCATG
Organism: Notolepis coatsorum; assembly: GCF_963971535.1. Lineage (NCBI taxonomy): Eukaryota > Metazoa > Chordata > Actinopteri > Aulopiformes > Paralepididae > Notolepis > Notolepis coatsorum. Next base: position 4,295,926 of record NC_140173.1, on the reverse strand, counting down.
CATAAAAGATTCGGAAGAGAAGTTTGGCCTGAACAAATAAACAACATGCCAGCTATAGTTTAGTCATAAATGTCAGATGAAAGCGGCCCTGGCCAAAAGCAATGTCTAACATCCCTCTAATTAAAAGTTGGCAGTCAATATTATACTGTCCACGGAACTAAGTGTCCCTGCTCAAGTCGTTGCATCACTTTATCTCCGCTCCCAACATAAATTATTTTCATTATGAAACCAATTAGAAATTGGCAAAGATTTCAATAAATTGTTAATAATTCAATTTGACAATTTGTTCTCGGTTTGTTTTAAAAATATCCGCGCCACCCTCCGTACGGTTACCTGACGTAGGTTCCTTGTTACTTTGACATCATGCCAATCATTGTCATTAAATTTCCCATTGACTGGCTCCACCAGAGCTTCAAAGGCTCCAGACCCCAAATTAATGACCAGCGACACGGCCCCGTTTTTCAGCGCCAGGTTGACGTAGTCGGCTGATTTGCCCGTGTGTAGCATCAGTCCGTTCCTCTGGAGCGTTTTGAATGACAGTGTGATTTCATCACTGCTGCTCTGGATCGGATTCAAGGACAAGTCGTAGCAGAAGAACTCCGAGCCTTTGAATGTGGCGACGTACTCCTCTTTTCCTGCAGAGAGAGAGAGAGAGAGAGAGAGAGAGAGAGAGAGAGAGAGAGAGAGAGAGAGAGAGAGAGAGAGAAAGAGAGAGATTAGTTTAGTTAAGAACGTCATGGCTGATTGGGCATCCATGTTGAGCCGTCAAGGCCATGAAAGGGGAACGCTTTAAATGGATTAATAGGCAGCACAGTGTACACTGGATAGGAAGGAGACAGAGCTGAGGTGATGAGATGATGCGATGTGTTTGGGAGGTACAGTATGTGTTCCTGCGTACCTAAGCCGTTCTATGACCAGCGGCACAGAACAAGGAGTGTAGAGCAAGTATGCTTTTAACTGACCTTAGCCTCAGCGCCTCAGAAGGGCTGTCTAGAAGCTGGCATGGAGCCCGAACCCTTACAGTACGTCTAATACGTTTGGAGTACCCATTTGCAATTACAGGACAGCTTCAATTCTTGAAATCCACAATAAACACCCTTGCCTAGTGCTGTATCATAGAATGCAGTAGTGTGCTTCGTTGAGCGTCCTTGTAGTGTCGATACAAATGCACCCCCACTACCCCTTTGTGAAGACAGTTGCTGTTATTGTGTCGTGTAAACGGGGGAGGATTAAATGGCGGGAAAGCAAGGAAAGCCTGTTTTTTTTCCAAGAGTATTACATTGTATTTATCCAGCTTCCCCCATTAATCTCACCACGTACAAATGCCCATGCAGGAAGCATAATTGACCTGTCTCAAAACCCTGCCCCTTTTCTTGATCCTCCAATCACAACTGTCGCTTACCTCGGACAAACCAAGTTTGTCCGAGGTAAGCGACAGTTGTGATTGGAGGATCAAGAAAAGGGGCAGGGTTTTGAGACAGGTCCATTGCAGCCAAATGAAGCAGTCCAGTGACAGATTCACCGGGGGCCCTTCCATAAAGACACTCAGCTACACATTTCTCGGAGCCAATAAATGTGAGCAAGCTGGTGACGTCTGTCAGCCTGTATAGAATGTGACAGAACTGTGACAGAGGGGTTGGGGTCATAGGGAAATGACCTTGAGGGAACACCTTTACACTTAACACTTTGATGGGGACTACTGTTGTTGGGGAGCTGAAGAGGGAATAGAGCAGCCGTCGCTGGTGGGGGCGACACCTCCGAGGGGCCATTTAGCAAGCGTTTAAAAACAGGTTTAGACAGATAACAAGCCATTAAAACCACCTGGCGGAAAATAAACCAGCAGAACACAAATGGACCAAAGCATTCAATTATCATAAATAGGAAACACTGGCAGTTTATATATATATATATATATATATATATATATATATATATATATATATATATATATATATATATATATATATATATATATATATATATATATATATATATATATATATATATATATATATATACGCAGGGAAAACACATGCACACACACACACTTACTCACTCACACGCATAAACACACACAAACTAAATGTGCTTGCCCGTATGCACACACACACACACACACACACACACACACACACACACACACACACACACTCACACTCACACTCACACTCACACTCACACTCACACTCACACACACACACACACACACACACACACACACACACACACACACACACACACACACACACACACACACACACACACGAGCATGGATACAGCCAGGCAGACAATAAAGAGTGCTTGCTGTCCACAACAATTTGTCACCTCATCGATTCCTCCTTAAGCCACTATACAGCACCCCTGAGGAAACTACCAGAGACCATAATTGAAGTGGACTGGATCCCCTCTGCTATTCCTGCCATTCCCTCAAAGTGTCACACACACACACACACACACACACACACACACACACACACACACGCACACACACACACACACACACACACACACACACACACACACACACACACACACACACACACACACACGCCCAGCCATGCTCATGGACCACACATCACCCCGAGCCATCAGGTCAGGGTCATTCTCAGTCTAAAGGTTCAAACATAGTCATAGTCCAGACATATCATACAAGGACCGGACCAAAATGGTGCAAGAGTGAACCTCAGCATGCCTGCGCACTGCTGAAATGTTGGTTCGGCAACGCGCACTGGTCAAAGGGGATTGGTGGATGAAAGAGCTCATATACACACTGTCCGGCCACATGGTCAGTGTATCTGCCCTGTACTTCTAGACTATGACTGGGCCTTAAAGTAAGCCATTCGTCATTAGGGTCTTATTTTTGGGTGTTTTGTTTTCTTTTAATGCTAAATAAGTTATTAGTCATGTATTATTTCTGGGGAAATGATAGGAAGATCTAGGCAGGAGAGACAGTAACGCAGGAGAGACAGTAATGGAGGAAAATAAGGCCTTTTTTTTATCCAAAGTGACTTACAAGTTCTGTACGACAAGTCATCAGGAAGGGCACAACTCTATCAGCTGAGTAACAATGTTCATCAAAGTGTTGAGTGCTACAGTGTAGGTTAGTTTATTAGGACAAGTGCATGACAGTACGGTTAGTTAGGGTTAGATTTTTATTTTTATTTTTTTAATTTCAGATAATGGTTGAAGAAGTGCGTCTTTAGTCGACAACGAAATATTGGACGGGTTTCGGCTGTCCTAAGTGGGGTGGGTAGTTCATTCCACCATTGTGGGGCAAGGACTGAGAAAAGGCAGATTCTCCATGATGACCCTCCTTGGATAGGAGTGGGTCTGAAACGGCCAGAAGAAGCAGAGCGTAGGGTGTGTAGTTAGAGACCATGTTGACTGGACCATTAAAAGGAACGGTTCCCTTTGCCGCACGGAATGCCAGGTCGAGGGCCTTGAAGCAGATTTGTGAATAATAATACTATGTTTTATTTGTATAGTGCTTTTCAAGGTATTCAAAGACACGTTATGTTTATGAGAATACAAGTACACGTACATAGTTAGGAGTACCAGGGGCACAGAAGGGCAGGCATGGTCCAACTAATCCTAAACTTTCCTAGTCATGTTCTTCCAGATGGTTATTGTATGTTGGCGTTGAAGAGGAGTACATAAGAGCTTTGCTCCAAGATGAACATTCAGACATCCACAATGTTATTGCAGGCACAGCAAAACAATTACATTATTGCAGTAGCGTTTCCACGGACCTTGCGTACAAAATATTTTTGAGGATGTAATCATCTTTCATTTGAAACTACTGTGCACCAAATATCATGAAACCATTCCCCCCCATCCAATTAGGCTAGAAACTGAGGTTCGGTGATTTGGAAGAAACAAATACCATACAGCGATTTCTTTCCCCTTCTGGTTATGTACATACAACCCCATGTAAAGTAATCTACCAAAACTCAATGATAAACAATGATACAACGTGCAAATGTTACACGGTGAGTGTGCATATTTCCTGGGATATGTGCGCATTCACCAACTCTGTGGTGGACGTGCACGTTGACCAGTTAATGTGCACGTTGACCAGTTAATGTGCACATTTCCCGTCCGGTTGGTAAATGTGAGATTATTTTAGACCAATAATTGGAGGCTATGATACAGTGTATACTAATATGATTCAGTTCTCCACATCATTTTACGCACATTTGATTATAAACTATTACAATACCTAATATTATATAAGGGTGGAAATTGCCTCCTTCACCACCACTGGTAGCACCCAACCTTGTGACATACACTGGCACCAGACACACATCACACTACACAATGACTGAACGGCTCAGGAGACAGGGATTGATGTCAGCCAATTAAGGGGAATGATTGGGTGGCCTTGATGTCAGAGACCTGATTTGAGAATTTGACCAGGAACGTCGGGGAACCCCCTACTCTTTGCGATAGGCGCCCTGGGTTTTTTAACAACCAAATTCAGTCAGGACCTTGGTTTAACGTCTCATTCGAAGGATGGCACTTGCAGCTGTCCAGTGTCTCTATCACCGTAACAGGGGCATTGTTACTGACAAGTCCAGAGGACAGAGTGCTCCCTGCTGGACGACACCACCACTTTCCGACAACGGCCTTGACTGAGGCTCGAACTGGTGATCTTCCGATCATGAGTCTGGAGCTCTACCCATGTAGCCTCGTTGCCGGACACAAACCTTAACCACACTGGAGATGTCACACCTAACCCTAAGCAAAAAGCACTTGCTGAAATACAGTTAGGTGGTTGATATCCTGATCTGTTTAAATCATTCATCGAACCTAAATTCACACTTATTATGTCATGTATTAATCATTTTGTGCCTATCCTTTTTGCTGCTGTGAAGCATTTTGAGCTGCAATTATTGTATGAATGATGCTATTCAAATAAAGTTTATTATTATTAGTTGCCACAGAGTTGGTGAATGAGTGAGTCATATCACTGAATGGGAGCACAGCTAAGAGCCACTTCACTCACTCTTCCTCCACGAGAGCAGCAGGCAGAATAAGGCATAAACAGAGGGAAAGTGTTGCTCCTATAGGGAGAGCCAGAAATAGACGCAAAGGTAGGGACTTGTCACAAAGGCTGTCATTCAACCCACATTTGGGACAGAAGTAAAATATTGACCGTGAACCTGTGTGTTCAGTATCATATAGTTTACAACAAATGTGCTGACAAGCTGTATCAGATGCTCATTATTGGCTGCACAGTGGGTATATAACACACTGTTCACTGACCTTTACTTTGCCCATATTATGCCTCATACTTGTGCCTTAAAATGTTTTTGCCAACTGTATTGGTTCCTTAAAACCATCAAATCCATACTGGAAGTGGTTGAGGAGATATTTTCATTGGAATCAATTAGGATCTGGTTTTGGATACATGTTGGAAGCCACTTAATGGCTTCACAGTGAAACGTTGGCTTCACATCGGAAACATTGGCTTCACAGCTGACACATTGGCTTCACAGCTGAAACAGTGTATGCCACTCATTACATTACAAAGAGCTGTAAGTGGTATCTTTTTTTTTAGGTTTGTTAAAATAAGTCTACATGGTAAAATAATAGCTCTTTACTCCAATAGCCATCACTGCTATAATAGTGTTTGGTCAGTAACATGGGTCTCCCAGTCCCTCCACTCTGCAGTAAACACAAAATAAATGTTCTGGTATCCCGTTCCCACTTTATCCAATGAGGAGAGATAACTCTATACTGCAAAAGTAAGTTGTAAGCAAATATATAATAATATACCAGTGCAGTAAGCAAATTTGGTTTGGCAAGATTTCTTGAAATAATGTAAGTAGAAATATGTAGGGTTATCTCTCCTGATTGGATGAAGTGGGAAGGTATACCAACAAATTTATTAATTTATGCAAATATTTATATATCTTTCTACAACAACAGTATTTCCATTTTCTTTTATTCCTTTTTTTTCTTTTTTAATCAAAATCAATAAAATATGATTAAAACAAATACATATATACAGTATGGCATGAATACAACTGGTGATACTTAAAAGCCATCTTCTCACCTTGATCTAGAAATTGTGATGGCACTTTGCCAAATCGAAAATTGATAATTAGCGCCTAATGACATGTAATTGAGGGTGACATTCAGTGCCCTCGCTCTCCATGGTCATATTAAATGTGTGGTTGCGGTGCAGAGCGCACAACCGCTATTGATTGGCTGGATGTTGTAAAATTACCCGCTATTCAAATTCAATTAGAGTCACCAAAAGTCCAGCGGGCCAGGGAGCTGCAGGACATGGCTCTGTGGTGCTAATAGCAGGGACTCAAGGAGAGGAGAATGAAAGCCCTGGAAGGAGCCTTTTGTTTAACACTAGGTCAAGGCAGTCAACTGACTCCTATGTTGTAAGATATGATAAGATGATGTAAACCTTTGTTCTTCCCTCGTGGGGAAATTAACATTAGCATAAGAGCAATGAAGAGAGAAGGAGAGGGGGGGGAGTACAACAAGGAGTAAGTGTGAGTGAACAGGTGAGACTTTTACACCTTCTATAATGTCAATGGGTCTCATTCCCGAACGGATTTACGACAAAACATTTCCTCTCAGGCCAATTTAAGACATATTAGCGCTAGTATCGCGATTCCCCAAATTTTCCTGAGATCGGATTTGGTCGTGGCTGAGAGCAGAATTTAAGAGTGCTGAGGAGCATTGATTGACTGATTGAAAATGTTATTAACTTGACAGACTGTGTTCTCATAGTGATTCCTTCATGTCAACGCTACAGGCCTCCTTGGAATTAATTACTTAATCATAATTAAAATAAATATGACAATATTTGTACGATAAATTACGCATTTGATGTCGGAAAAATAAATAATATGGATTCATCTGATCACAGGGCAGCTGGATTGACCATATCTGAACCAGCTATTTTGGACAAATGTATAATTACTTTAATTACTCAGATATTCAAACACAATTATGCAATTATTGTGAAATGATTGAAAATAAGAATTATTTAATGCCTTCTGTGGAATTTGTATTTCTTATTTGTTACATATCTGTTTTAATGATTAATTATACATTTGAAAGAATGCAGGTCAACATGCAATATATCCCATTGATTGGTATACAATGGGACAGACCTTTGTTTGATATAGCTATAAACCTACATTCCTTCGAATATATCATTAATCAATTAAACTGATATTGAAATACACTATATAGCCTATACACCAACACTGAAATGACAGTGGATAAATAAATAAGAACTAAAGCTAATCGCGTGGAAATAGACTGCATTAATATTCCATAAGTCTTGTGTGCGCCAGTATAGCCTACGTGTCTAATGAATGAACAGTATATAGGCTTATATTATTCTAATTACTTGTTTCATTAGGATTTAGTAGATACTATATATGCTCTGCCCTACGTACAGTAAGTACAGTACACATATTAAGGCCGCCAGAGTCGGGCGTACCAGCGGACTGCATGGTGGACTGTAGTACGGTCTACAGGGCAGGCAGTGCAGTATATGTGCTGCTCTCCTAATAAAACAAGTCATGATTCGAATAATATAAGCCTATACTGCGTTCATTCATTACGCGCATAGGCTATACAGTACTGCGCGCGCGTGTGTATGTGTGAGCGCGCGCGCTGCTGCAGGTGCACCACGAGCTATACTATATGATGACAATACATTAATCTAATCTCATTTTGATCGGTTGCAAAGCGCTTCCGCATATCAGCAACCATTTTCACAGGGCTGCATCGTCAGTTGCATTCTAATGAGCTGGACAGGTGTGTCTAACTATTGACTTTTAGCGATTTCATCTGCACACTTCCCTATAGGCTGCCTTATAAGGAGCTTCGGACGGAGGCGCGCGTTCATGTTTCAGAGCGGTGAAATTCCTCATTGCAGTTTGAGTATATTAAGACATCTTCCCCACACGTTGGGGACTCAGAGTGAACTTGTCGTAGATTCTGGTTCCAAGATAAGTCTTCCAAGAGAACTCTTTGGAAAATATTCGGGAATGAGACCCAACATGTACAGCCCACCCTGTTGTAATTTACAGGCACTATCATAAGTCTACCACAGGTACAAACAGATAGCTAACCTAAGTCTACCTTGTACAAATATACAATTATCTATACTAAGTCTTACTCTACCAGTACATTTTGGCAGCTGTTTTTGATTTAGTCTTAGTTTTAGACAAAAAATATAATTTGTAGTCATATTTTAGTCATTAGTTTAGTTTTAGTCTATGAAATATAGAAGTGTTGGTCAAAAACCTACTATGCTAATATGTCTATACTACTATGCACTCAAGACTGTAGGACTCACATTTCAACACTGTTTGACTAAACAATGTTGGGTCTCATTCACCAACGGACTTAACCCTTGAGTCAACCTTTAAAAAACCTCTCCCAAGTGACAGAAACTGCGATCTCAGTAAAACATGTATTGTATTGTTCCAATTTTCTTTCATGAATATCATTATTAACTTCAGTCCTCACCATACATTCATTCATTTTCAGGATTTTAACCATTTCTTAAATTAGGGTTAGGGTTGGGGTTGGGGTTGGGGTTAGGGTTAGGGTTAGGGTTAGGGTTAGGTGGTTAGGGTTAGGTGGTTACTTTCCAGCAGCATTTTCTGCATTCAAGATTCCAAGCTGTTTTTGGCTGGGCTCCGCCCATACTAGCAATGCGCTTTGAGTGACAGTCACCCACACAGCGTGATACATACGAGAGAGAGAACGAGCGAGAGAGAGAGGAGATATCACTCTGTGAGCGCGTGTGTGAGCGGCTCGACTCGCGATTGTGTGTAAATCAGTGGCGGCTGCTGACCAAATTTTTTGGTTAAGCACAAATTATTATATTATATTATATATTAAATTATATTTTTAAAACATCCCCAAGGCTGCAACACCCCCATTCCTCCCAGGTCTCAGGCTCCTCATTCGCTTCCATTCATTTTGGGGACCATGTTTAAATATCATACTTCTGAAGTATAAACAAACTACTGCTGTGACGATTTCAATACAACAGACCATTCTGAGTCAATGGTACATGCTTTTTTTGGCATTTGATGTGTCTTTACAGATTTATGCCCTTTGAAAAATAAAAGCGGATCAGGTCAATTTGTTGAAGGTTTGATTGAGTGTGCTGTGTATCTTTGCCCTGCGTGGAATGTTTATGGAGTGGTTACCATGGTTACCTGCTGTCTTGCTGGAAGAAAGATTAAAAAAATTCTGTGAGAAGTTGACAGTTGGTAACATACAAAACCATTCAAACAGTTCTTATTCTTATTTCTGATGTCTGGAAGAATATGTGAGTGTCTTGTGAGAAATGCTTCCAAACCCCTTTGAACTGTATTACAGTTGCAAACTAATTCTACAGGTTGGTGTTCATTTCTCAAAAACAACAAATAATCTGAATGCCATAGGAAAGGGCTTGATTAGTGATAACTAGGATGCTCTCCTTACCCTTCCCAGAAATAGCTTTGTAATCAAAAGGCCTCACTATCACACAGACTGAACTGTTGTTTCTGTGAGTGGAGGCAACTTTCTCTGAGAAAACAGGAAAGCACGGTGAAAACAAGCTGCTGAACCTCAGCCTCTCAGTCAAACATCAGCCACAACACCTGATTACTTCAGGAACCGATTTTATCTGAAGGAGCTTCCCATAACCTTCTGACAAACTTCCTGAGAAACATCCGCCTGGCCCCAGACTTCAGGAACAGCTGGTGATGACCAGACAGACACATAGCATCCCTTCCTCTCCTCTAACATGTATTTACCACCTTCCTCTGCACGAGGCCACAGATGGGTTTTATGTAACACTTAAAAGGACAATTACGTGAGAGTGGGTGGCGCAGCGGAGATTGCGCTCGTCACCAATGCAAGAGACTCCGGTCTCAAATCCGGGTGTCAGCATTGCCTCCGGCTTGGGCCAGCAATCATACTAACTCATTGGCAGAGTTAGAGGGTGGAAGTCGATGGGTGGGGATTTGGAGGTTGTGGACAGTGACTCCTACAGGTCGGTTGGGGGACGCCAGCACAGCAGAGACAGGAAGTAGCGGGGGTAGTGTGAGCCTCCCATGCGTTACACCTCGCCACTGAGAGTCCGCGCTGTCTGGTGAAAAGATGCGACAGGCTGCCTCCTCGTGTACCGGAGGGGACGCGTCTATTCGAAACCCAAACGGTGCATGCTTCCTCGTTCGCGTTTTGCACTCTGATTGGCCACTGATGTTTCTGGTCGCACCAATCGTGTGACGGCAAGTTCTTTCCCCCGGTTAAGCTTAGGCACTCTTTCGAAGTTGGTTAAGGTTAGAGTTTGTCTTAGAGCAGGGCGATAGAACGCCAGCCCTGATTCCAAACTCTAACCTTAACCAACTTCGAAAGAGTCACCTAAGCTTAACCAGTGATAAACTAGGCGTTAGGTAGTTTGCTGCTGGTCGAGGCGGAAATGGGCGCGTCACGCGATTGGGCGCACATGTCACATGACCAGAAATGTCAGTGGCCAATCAGATCGCACCAGAAACGGCAGTGGCCAATAAGAATTGCAAAACGCAAACGCGGTAGCATGCACCGTTTGGGTTTCGAATAGACGCGGAGGGTACACGTGATGCAAGGCTTCTATCCTCCCTACAACCGGCCAGTGGGGGTCATAGTCGAGCAACGTTCAAGACAGGGGAGGGGAGAATTGGAAATGCGAAATTGGGATGGGAGAAACATTTTAAAATAAGGAGAAAAAGTGGATACAAAGAAAGATTACGCGGGTAATTCGAAAGTAAATGCACGCATTTCAGCCACCGACGCACACACACTGACACACACTGGACTCAGCGGTCCAGAAGAAATCGCTCATTAGCCACGGAGTAAAATACAGCCAAATAATTGATAATCAACACAGACCCACACAGCTACTAAATATATATATATATATTTTAAATCCTACTCACCATTGATGTTACTTCTTTACGAGGAAATAGTGTCCCAGTCCCTTGATCACTTGTAAATAAAAACCCATCCTTCGATATTTCGTTCAATGTTGCAAATCCAGAAATGCAAACAGCAGTCTTTTGTGAAACGTTTTCGGGACTGTAGAACTGTGGTCACCCAAGTGATTCAAGTCAACACAATAGCATTGCCAAAGCAGTGAGAAAGCACTCACTTGACCAATCTCATCTTCCGTTGAATAGTCCGACTGGAGACACGTGCATTAATCCCATGGAAAGTGTAAACAATAGCCATGACGCCGTGCGTCATACGAGGAAACCTGCTGCTAAGCTAGGAGTTTGCTAAACTAGTAGCTAGCTAGCTGACCAGAAGGTTCTGGCTACAACTAGCATTAGCGACCGTCACCACACTATAAAAAAATATATAAAAACACAATGCACATTGCACAATAGGCTACAGTTGAACAATAAAGATCAAAAGATGAATTAATTATTATATTAGGCTAATCTCTTTTTCTTGTCTCAAATTTCACCGAACTTGATGACATCATCACAGTCACGCAGCTCTTCTCTGATTGAGTGTCAGAACGTTGAGGGCTGTCAATCATTCAACCCCCGTTCGTGAGTGGCGCGCGCAAGACTGCACAGGAGTTTTTCGCTTTTTACTACTGGACAGTCCAGTAGAGAGAGAGAGAGGAGGAACGGGAGACAGAGTGGGGGGAAGACATTCGGCAAATAACGACGGGTCCGGGAATCGAACCCGGGTCGGCCGTGCCGCGACTCAGCGAGTTATGTGGTTCGCCACTGGGGCGCCCTCAAATAGCTATTTTGATTGGATTATTATAATCCTGGTTCTCGCCCAGTGAAGCTGAAACTCATGAATGATTGACAGATGGACAGTGAAATGTGAAATGTCTGTCACTTGGACATTTTTGAAGAACGAAAAATTCACTGGAATTTTTTTTTACAGAGGACAAACATTTCTAATAAAAATAAATATATTTTTTTAAATAATTGGGGAACAAATAATAAATAAATATGTTTTATGTGTTAAAAAAAAATTATTTAATTTTTTGTCTGTCTATTACTAGTGAAGCACTGCCTCACTAGTAGTCATACAATAACCTCCACTGGTGTAAATGCAGGTGGAGAGATAGAGACAGATAGAGAGAGGGAGAGATCACTCCGTGAGCGCGTGTGTGAGCGTCTCGACTCGCGATTGTGTGTAAATGCAGGGGGAGACCTCAGAGTGCCTCTCCATATGAGAGCCTCTCTCTCCCTCTCTCTATCTGTCTGTCTCTCCATCTCTCTCTCTCTCTCTCTTTAGAGGAAGTGTCAGTGACAGGGAAACCGTTTCCGCATTATTCCCACTGCTCCGTTGTTGAGCGAATTGTTGATTGTGGGTGGTGGCTTCAACCACAGAGGGGGCTTAGATATGCAGATCAGCTCCTTGCTACGTAGGATAGCGAGTCAAATCAGAATGGCTTAGTTCACTCGGGGAGGATCTTGTCTCATCTGAACTGGAGCAATCTGCCAAAATGAGAATCTGAGACACAGACATTGTTGATACAACCCCACATTGCTAGAAAACAATGCTAAACACTGGAAAAGGCGAAATATAAGATAGTTCCCCTTTAACACTTTGAGTGCCAACGACGAGAATTCTCGTTATTTCATGCCAACCATTCAGTGCCAACAACGAGAAATCTCGTTATTAATCGTTATTTAATTTTTTTTGCGATTTCCATAAATGTTTCATCAATCTAGCCTCACGTTACCACTGGGACTCTCTCTGAGCTCGAACAGGGAAAATACCGCCCCCTATCGGCTCCTGGATGATAATGTACCCATTGGATTGGACTGAATGAAAACGCATGGGGAAAAGAAAATCCGGAATCCACATTTTACTTCTCAGGCATGTAATCCGAGCCGATTGCAGTCTTTGTGGTCCCTCAGAACAGCGTGGAATATGTGTTTCGAGCACCCAGCGCTGGATCAATAAACGCAATCGATATTTGGAATGGCGATCAGGAATTGTAATAATATTTTTGGAGAACATATGATCTGAGGTAAGGAATCTATTTTACCAGTCTTGGGGTAATCAGAGCTTTTTTTACAGATATATCAATGTGGGCCCTATATGTGTATGTGTGTGTGTGTGTGTGCTGATCAGGAAATAAGAGAATCGATTTTTCAGCCCGCTTCTCTAGCGTGCATAAGTACACTACATACTATCGATAATCAAGCATTTTTTTTTAAAACGATTCATAAATAGGCCGAAAAATTACAACGTTTTTTGTGGAATCCAGTAAAGGGTGATTCCTGCAGAATCTCTTTTTCTTTCTGGACATTTCCAAAAACAAGCGTTTTTCAAAATGGTATAAAACGGAAATGTACAGATGAAAAAACTATCAGTTTCGACAATGTTGACTGCAAGCAAGTCATTGATAAGCGACAGGTGTATTAGACACATAGCCATAATTTATAGTTTATGCGTTCGCAAATGTGCTCACCCTCTCATTGAATAGAGTGCTGGCACTCAAGCGCTAAATCGTGCGCCCGCTGCTGGCACCCAAAGTGTTAAGACAGGTTCTCCACACGTTGGTGAATCCGGGTGTACTTGTCGGCAATTTTGTCTTAGGCAGTTCAAGATGGTTGCCCTAAGAGAAATCTTTTGGTAATGTTGGTGAATGAGACCCAATGTTATACAGTACTTAGCCAGAGTGGTACCCGTCCTGCTGACTTGTTGTACAGAACTTGTAAGTCGCTTTGGATAAAAGTGTCAGCTAAATGACGACATGCAAATATATATTTTTTTATGAAATCATTATAAAAACATTTCACCAAACACACAGATGATTTTAGACGTGCTTCACTCCTAACACTTTCTTCTGAAGAATGTCCAACAGGAGTCTAAACTGCATGCATACATGATACAGCCTAGGAGAGCAGGTCACTATAGACTATGCGGTGCCAGTATAAAAGGTTGAATCAAGATGGAACGAAGTGTACTGTAACGTTAGAGCAGCTCCTGAAGCCCAGACTGAAAGCCAAGATCACTTTCGCCGGTCAAATTGTTTTGCTTGCTATAAAAAGCGAATGGAAACAGGCTCTGCACTGAGTGGATTCTGTCAACATACCGTAATCAATCTACCTAGATGATATTCTAACAGGTCATTTCTAATGTGTTCTACACTAAATACATTGTTTCATGTAACCAAATGATTTAACTCCTACTGCACTTCTTGGTTGTGTTTAGGCATGCGTCTGTGTGCAATACGTATTGCAGAGCGGGAGCTCTCCACTCTTATCTCCTCTCCTCTCCTCTCCTCACCCAGCGTGGATGACAGCTCATTAGATCAACCTGGTTCACCTAGTCGTGAACAAGAAAGAGGTGAGTCCATGCCGGTCATTGGATGAAATATAAAGTTATATAAGTAAAATATATACGTTTTCTATTCGTTACCAAAGAGTAGTTTTTATATAGTTATAGTCTTCGTCAAGGAAAAAAAAATTTGCCATAGTTTTCGTTTACATAATTAACACTGTTAAAATAAACAGATTAAAACAGGTCTCAACTTTAGACTTTAGAATTAAAATATCTTAACATGCCATGTCCAGGCTGTCCGAACCCACGGTGCAACCACGCGTAGCAGGCGCTGCCAATTAAATGATAAGGTAGAAGTCCCTATAAGACAAGGTATCATTTCATGGAGCTGTAATTAACACAACACAATGATGTACTGCCCCCAATGACATCACTGGTGGCCATATTCAAACTAATTTACTCCCAATAACTGTCAAACTAAAGGAATGTGTGCAAAACAGTTATATTTCGTTAAATAGCTTACGCTCTGCTCTATTGGAACTATCCCTTTAATCATATACTATCATGAAAACATTCACCCACGTGTACGCACCCATCTGCCTGACCACTCCCACATCCGCTCCTATATAAGCGGGGTCATGGCCATACTATCAGATCCTTCTCTACTTTCACCACCAAAGTCCGTGTAAAGCACTGCTTTAAGTTTAGTGCTAAAGTAGTTGGTTAGTTATAGGAGCTGTGTTGGCATTGTCTTTTGTTTCTCCCTCTCTCACTAATTTACGGGAGAAAGAAAGGATAATGTCATCACCACCGGAGAGTCTAGAGCAGTGGTTCTCAAACTTTTTACACCAAGCACCACCTGAGAACGTAGCTGGCTCTCCAAGTACCACAATATGACCGGCGTTAAAATACAGTCTATTCAGCTATGCACAGTTCACGCAGGAGGCAAATGTATTCCTAATACCATTATTTATTGTTAACTTTTGACAGACACGCTTCCACACAACTCATACAATGCAAGGGGCATTGAGAACATAATAACTAACATTCTCACATAGCAAGTGGGAAAATTAAGAACAACTGTATTTCAGCAAATGTACTTAATTCTCTCTCTCTCTCTCTCTCTCTCTCTCTCTCTCTCTCCCTCTCTCACACAGCAAGCAATTGTCCGTCATTCTCTCTCACACACACACACACACACACACACACACACACACACACACACACACACACACACACACACACACACACACACACAATTATTTTGTTACAAAAACTTAATTTCCTGCATTCTGGTGCAGGAATTTTTTAATTTTTACCCTTTAAATGCCAGTGTTTGTTATGGGCATCACAAATTATTGTAAAAAAGAAAAGAAAACACATATTTAATACATTTTTGAATGTTTACCCTTTAAATGCCAGTTTGTGTGATGGCATCACAAATGATTGTTAAAAAAAACACACAAAAAGTAAAATATTTACAATATATCAAATGCAAAGTAAATTTTTCTGGGGGGGATTATTACAGGCTAGGCATGTGTCAATGATTAGCAGAAACACATATTTTGATGGATTTTTTGTAATGTCAGATTTAACACCAACTCTTTTCAGAAAAGTAGGAGTATTTCATTTTTTATCTGACATTACAAGAAATCTAAAAATAAATGGTTATGATCATAGATTATAGATTATCTAACTATCGCGCTGCCGCAACCAGAAACACTGGCCTGGCCTGCTTCTAAGTTCAGTGGCCTGACTGCTTTTTTGGAAATGTTTTCAAGTACCACCAGCAGTACCACCAAGTACCACTAGTGGTTCACGTACCACAGTTTGAGAACCACTGGTCTAGAGGATGATGATCTATTCTGACCTCCACCGGCGTTTCGCATTTGGGGCTTGCGTCGCTGAGCAGTTCCCCCGCCAGCGTTGTGCTCCGGCTATGTAGCTGGATACTATGCCGCGAGAGGCGGTCGGCTGTGAGAGAGCTGACGGTATCTCTAGGGCGGGTGGTGTTTTGCGACGCGAGCCTCAGGTGTGTCAGTTGTGCGGGGGCAGCTGCGCAGCTTGCGTCCCCGCACAACAGCCGGCTCCAAGCAAGAATCCCTTTGTTGCCTCTCCATAGCGGTATGGAGGGGAATCTTGTTTGATGCCCCACAATAACACAGTGCTCCTCCTCAGAGAGTTCATAGCTTTGTTTACCTGGGGGCCCCGATTCCGAGTCCTAGGGTTCGAGTCCCGGGTCTCTGAAGAGGGATGCCCTCTGCCACCGCGCTGGACGATGCCCCGCCTTTCAAGACGAAATCTCCCGGCGCGGAGGATGCGAGCTTGGTGTTTCGTTAGAAGAATATCCCAAACTCAAGACGGCAGCAGCCCGCATAAAACGGAGCTTTGCTGCCGATGCCAGTGTATCTGTGGTAACACCGTTCTGTGAGAGGGACGGGTGTTGCCTCTCCTTTTTTCTTTGGGATAAAGAAGAGGCAGTCGGCTGTCTGAAGTGATCAGGCCTGCATCGCTATTCCTCACGTTACACAGCTTCAGTAGTAGCCATTAGCTAACAGTGGGCCCGTCAGAGCTAATCGTTAGCTTGCTGCTGCGTTAGCTGGTGCCTGGTGGCTATCGATAGGCCGTTAAGAGCTAGCTGTTAGCCGGCAGCTGGCCGTTGGTCAGAGCCGACGGTGGGCCTGTGAAGAGGCTAGCTGTTAGCTTGGTGTTAACCATCAGCCTGGAGTTAGCTATTAGCTTGTGCTAACTGTTGGTGTTAGCCGTGGGGAGGTAGCCTTGTCAACATGGTGGACCAGCCATTTGTTGCGGCCATTCATCCTGCGTCCGAGGGTCAGGTAGGACATTACACTATGCCCCACTCTTCCTTCCTCCCCCCCCCCTGAATGTTTTTGGTTAACAAAACGTGTGTTTACTTCACTGGTGGCCATATTCAAACTCATTTACTCCCAATAACTGTCAAACTAAAGGAATGTGTGCAAAACAGTTATATTTCATTAAATAGCTTACATGCTATGTGAACTCACAGCTACAAATGCTGGGGTTGCGATTCTTGCTTGGAGTGTTTGTGCAGTTTTCTTTGAAAATTGTGTTGACCGCTATTGTGTATAGCTTAGCAAGGCTTGTACAGTAGTTCTAGCACTTGGCCAAGGCTTATGTCCTTCTCTCTACTTAAAGATATCTCTACTTTATGGCGTCGTATCAGGGGTGAGGTGGTGAGGGGGTGGATAAAATAAACCTCCCCCCGGTATAGTTATATCCTTTACGAAACTGATTGGCCGAGAGGTTGTGCCTTTCTACCTATCAGTCTCCCTGTCGAGGGTGTTCTCTCTCTCGTTACAGGGTGGGGGTGGGATTTTCCTGTCTCCCACACCAAATCAGGATAGGTGGCACACGGGATTCCCCCGGCCATTTGAAAACGTCACAGGCGCTTTTTCTTGCTGGCCAAGAGACATGTCCGTGACAGGGCCTGTACTATTTTAAAGGATAGGTGATGCAATGCAGTAGAGACAATATGTCTTCTACTCTGCTCCCTACCAGTAGTGTATATTGGGTCAGAGCCTCCTCCTCAGGGAGTTTCAGAGCCTCCTCTTCAGGGAGTTTCAGAGCCTCCTCTGAGTTTCAGAACCTCCCTCTCAGTGAGGGAGCCTCCTCAGAGTTTCAGAGCCTCCTCCTCAGAGAGTCTTAGTCCAATTGTTACATGAACCTTTTTCAATTGTTTTACTCACGTTGTGGTCTCTCTGGGAAAATCGCTGTCTTCTCCTCTTACATAAAGAGCAGAATTGATGCGTTTTTATTCCCAGCCTCGAGAGGCCATTGAAGCACAAGCGCATTTTCTTATTGGCCAAGAGACATGTCCATGAGTTACAGGGCCTGTGCTGCAGACCGCTGTCATTGTAAAGGAATAGGAGATGCAATGCAGTAGAGACAATTTGTCTTCTACTCTGCTCCCTACCAGTAGTGTATATTGGGTCAGAGCCTCCTCCTCAGTGAGGGAGCCTCCTCAGAGTTTTAGAGCCTCCTCCTCAGAGAGTCTTAGTCCAATGTGTTACATGAACCTTTTTCAATTGTTTTACTCACGTTGAGGTCTCTCTGGGAAAACCGCTGTCTTCCCCTCTTACATAAAGAGCAGAATTGACGCGGTTGTTATTCCCAGGCTCGTCATTTGAGGACCCGTGTCTGTGTCTTTTGTAGACCGGCTTCCTGCTGCTTGTCCCAGACAGCAAGGGGAAACATTGTGGGGTTCTTTCACCTGGTTTAAGCCCTGTCCGATATGCTGGCGATGTGGGGGGTGGTGTCACCAGTGACCGTCTGGTGGGGTCTCGACGCCGTGGCCTCATGGACCTCACCAGGCCCCTTTTTCAGGGGGTGGCCTGGGGCTGGGACCTCCTCTGCGACCCGCTGCTACGGCCTTGCCACAGTTTTTTTTTTACCCCGACCCGCGATATTGGGGGCTGTGACGTATTTTTTTTGCTCACGTCCGTTCCCTGGTGGCGTGTGGGATGCGCGTCTGAGTAGTCGCGGGCCCTTCTAAACAAAGGTAAGTCCCACGGTCTGCTCACCCTGTGCGTTTGAGGCGCTAAACCCTCTTCGCACAGTCAGGTCCGATCTCCCTCACGTCCCTCGCTAGGGGGGGCGGGGGAGCCCGGATCCTCCCCGGTTCTGATGGTTGTAAGGGACCTCAGCGTCTATTGTGTTCCAATAGAGCAGAGGGTAAGCTATTTAACGAAAAATAACGAAGGTTATCCTATAACCCTAGTTATATGAGTAATAGCGATCGCTCTGCTCTGACTCACTGAGGACCCCACGGTCTTCCGTTTCGGCGGTGAAAGACTGGGGAAGGAGCTGATAGTATGGCCATGACCCCGCTTATATAGGAGCGGATGTGGGAGTGGTCAGGCAGATGGGTGCGTACATGTGGGTGAAAGTTTTCATGATAGTATATGATTAAAGGGATAGTTCCAATAGAGCAGAGCGCTCGCTATTACTCATATAACTAGGGTTATAGGATAACCTTCGTTTTTGGATGTGTGTGAGATGATGTGCTAAATAAATCTGTACTGTTTGTGTTGGTGAATCGCCGCTGTAAGCCTCACCCTGTGGAGGTTAATTAAAACGTTTGAGTATGTACTGTAAAAGGAATATCGACTGGAAACCCGACTGACTGGTTCATCATCATGATGTGCTGAGGAGCCACAGACACACAGTATAGAATGTGCGACAACACCACCAGCTCATGGGGGGCAGGTGCCACCAGAAGCCTTCTGCTCATCAGTCACTTTGCTCTGACACTAATCTGCCAATCCGCCAGTCTACTCCTCCTTTCTGAATTAGCAAGTACCCACGGGAACACGCGAAAAACATGATTCCAGTCTGAGTCGGACTTGGCAGGGTTTGAGAGAAATTACCTATATCGAGTGGGATGTCAAGACAGACCTTTGTCTCTGTGTATTTTCTTGTATACTGTCACTATTCATCATCTTCCTTTGCATTATTTGAGTGAACGGATTAAGTGATAAAACTGCAAAGGACTCAAGGATGGACCACAGGTAAAATGATGTAAAACGAGCCACCAGGAAACAGGAATAACAGGAAGAAGCATTTCATGCAAAAGTATTCTGTATTTCTGTATGTCAACTAATAAAGAAACTTGAAACTTGATCAATTATCAAGACAAGTCTAGACTTTTCCAAGTCGCATTTACTAAACTCAATGACTTGCATACTCATTATGAGCTTCATAAAATCATAGAAGACATTATGCAGGGGGCGCCCAGGACTGCAGTGCAACACGGCCGTCCCGGGTTCGACTCCCGGACCCGGCGACCTTTGCCGAATGTCTCCTCCCCATATCTTCTCCCATCCTTCCTCTCTGCCGGGTCTGTCCAATAAAGCAATAAAATGCCAAAAAATCATAAAAAAAATAAAATAAAGAAGACATTATGCAGTACCAACCTATTGACGACATCCATTTGAATGACATACAACCAGGAACAATAATGTAAATGCCGACGGCCACACAACCTGATAAAGAATTTAATCTCACAACAATGTTTCGGGGATATCATAAGAATCGCTAACATACGGAAAGTAAATTCGTTGCATGGGAAGAAAGCTCATCTCTTCTGTCGCTCAAGCCTGTTCCCTGCAGTGATACACGTACGTAGCGACAGAATAGCGCCATCCTCTCCTTTTGTCAGATCCCTCTCTGCCAAAGCGCCATATACAGGGGTAGATCCACTCAACTCTCCCAGTGTACCTGCGGAAAATCCCCTTTCCTCAGCCTGAGCTGTGCCAGCAGCTTCTCACGGTTCAGGAGAAGTTCACAGTGCTAGATAGAGGCAGACACACACACACACACACACACACACACACACACACACACACACACACACACACACACACACACACACACACACACACACCCACACACACACACACTTTCAAAGTGTAGTTTGTTGGGTTTTAACGGTTGGACACTAAAAACCATTCATGTTAAATAAAGTTTGGACACTAAAAGCCAGGGAGAGACGAGCACGTCCCGTCCTTAGTCACCAGTAAGAGAGGGAGTAGTCAGTGACAGACGCTGCATTCCACCCCGTTCATACTCACAGTCTGCCCCCCCCACCCCTCCTTTGACTGGCAGCTTATTAAAATGATAGGGAAGTTAGTGGTGTGAAGCCTGCCTAAGCCTCTTACAATATGACAGCTATTCTCGGGTGCTGCATGCTTTGAAAACATATTTTCTCATGAAATGATGATCTTAGCATTCAAGTCATAATTCAAAAGGGGGGGTGGTGTCTCGTATTATTGTCTCATAATCCTTTAGTTGATTGATTTATTTTTTTATGTATTGTTTTATCTTTAATTACAATGGGGGGGGGGTGTTAATACTGATTCCTGTGTATATCTTAGATTAGAGAGCAGTGGGAACAGGGGGAAGGAAGACTCCCTCATTAGCTCAGTGGCGGTGGGCATGCATTAACCACGTGTGTGTCAGCGAGTGTGGGTTTTCATGTTGAGCTTAAATCATACAGAGTTCTGTCAGGTCCCACGTTGCGCTGGCTTTGCATACAGTCAGTGTCATCATGTGGATGCACGGCGTAAGGGATGTCTAGATGAAGTGCCTCCTCCGGTGAAGCGCTCCTCCTCCTCCAGCCCACAGAGACACACACACGTCTCCCGCAAATGTACATGTAATTGGCTTTGCCATCCAACTCGTCTTTATGGATGGAAGCAGACGTCAATTAGACACTGATTAGAACATGTGCAGATAATGCTCTGTGAGCCCAGGAAGGTGTGCGTGCGTGTGTCTGTGTCTGTGTGTCTCTGTGTGTGCATTGTGCAAGGCTCACAATCTAATTGTTGCATTTGCTGCTAATCCAGTTCCACAGATTTGTTTGGTGTATCGATGGCCAATATTTTACAAAGAACACCAGCTCATATTATACAGACAGGAGACAGCCCTATGCGGTTATGAAGGTAGAGACGGTTCCCGGTTTGATCCCGGCTCCTCCCGGCAGCGTGTCAAAGTGTCCCAGAGTGAGACGCCGAACCCCCTGGCGGCTCCTGACGGGCGGGTCGCCACGTGGCATGGCTGCCTCCACTGTCATCGTGTGTGCTTGTGAGTGGAGGGGCAGGCCCGGACTGGCCATCGGGAGCACCGGGAGTTTTCCCGGTGGCCTGGCCTGCACAGATAAAAAAAAAAAATAATAAAAAAAAAAAAAAAAAAAAAAAAATATTATTATTTTTTTATTTTTTTTTTGCCAGGCCATTGTTTCTAGTTGTGGCGGCGGCGCGGCGCGATAGTTAGATAACCTAGATGGGTGGGGAACAACCAGGATTTCACTGTCTGCGACAGAGTTGGAGAACTATCTGACTCTCTCTCTCACGCGGATCATCACACACACAATGGAGCCGTGCTGCCGCTTGTGATTGGTGGAGGCGGGACCAGGCGATACAACTGATTGACAGCGGAGGCGGCGAATGGAATGGCAGACGGCACTCAGATGCAGAATAACAGCCAGGCAATGAGCCAGGTAGTGAGGGACTCGGGAGAGATACAGTAGAGCGAAAGTCAATTAACGTTGATGTCAAGATGGACAGTGGAAGAAAGAGAAAGGGTGGAGGAGAGAGGGATAAAACAAAGAAAAAGAAAGGCCCTTACAGGAGAGAGTGGTTAACTGTATTATAATAGTAAATAGAAAAATATGTTGTGCTCTTGCTTTTTTCTTTTTGAAGGTGGAGAGAGTAGCATTGCTAGTGCCACAACAGTTTTATTTGAGGTCCATAACAGTACATTGTACTAAGCAATTGTTGGCTCATTAGTTTGTGATTCACATGCACTAAAATTCACCAGAATGCAGGAAATTAAGTCTTTGTAACAAAAAATGTCCTAGTGGGGGACCCCCAGACCCCCCGCTTAAAAAGTGGCCTGACTGGGGCTATATTTCGCGCTATATCTCCCGGTATGAATTATTTCCCCAGTCCGGCCCTGTGGAGGGGTGAATGTCTCCCTCAGGTCCAAGCAGTGATGACAAATTCACCGTTATGTGGTGCTTTTAGTTGGGCCATTTTCTTCTGTCCCTAAAAAGCACACGCTGTGTATGCTAAGCAGTATGCTGTATCCATACCAACCACTGTCGTGTGACAATAATGAAAGTTACAGCTCCTGTGTAGAGTGAGCCACAAATATGGTTCTCTACCAAGCCGCGGCATGTGAATGCGAATTATGTCTTCACACAGGTGATAGACGATACCCCGAAAACAATGGAGAACTAACTATATTAGAAGGGAGGCAGCAGTCTGAGGGAGGGAGGCAGTCTCCGAGAGTGTCGGCGGCCGGCCAATAAAAGCTGACAAGTGAGAGGAAGGAGTGATGCAGTCAGCGTGGAGTCAGCAGGATCTCAGTCCACGCCACTCTCTACTCTAATTGGGTCCACCTCAGCCAGGAGGCTCGGCCAGTGGGTAGTAGATAGGAAGAGGGCGCTGAGCCGCGCAAATTAATAGGAGGCGATGTCCCCGCTGAGAACTCAACGTCATTCATGAAATTAGCGAACCTGACTTGTGCAATAGCAATCGACTGCGTAGATATCGGGAATGTCAATTTCAATGACGTTAATGAATTATTTTCTCAATTTGATGTAAAAAATAGGCACATTGTTAGCCTAGTTTACCCTCGTTGTCTGTAAATCATCAAACATTTTGAAATATGTCATCAGCATGCACCCAAAATAACCCTTTTGAAAAAAGATCAGCTGATTGACATTCCAAGTTTTTAAATAAGTACAGTATACTGCACCCGTGTATAATGTTTACTTTAGTTATAGTATATATTCAGATTATAATTATTTATTGTAACATAACTGACCCTCATCTGCACCTTTGATTACACTTTGAGTTAATTATATGTTTACACTGTTTATTATATTTATTTATCTTTTCCTATTTCTTTATATTCAGATCAATTTGTATTGCCTATATGTATGTGTTACAGGTTTGGTAGGTGTGTTGGACCCAGGTGCAGTGCAGAACAGATACGATGCGAGACAGATGTCGGTTTTCGAATAAAGCACTACGTCTTTAATTAGAGTAGCGGAATGAGCATGCACACAGTGGTGATAAACAAAAGGGGAGAAATATCTGTCTCCAGAACACACTAAATATGATTCACAATACATAGGTACTCATCACAATAATCTGGGAAAACAAAGGGGAGAAAGCAAGGTCTCCAAAACACACTAAATAGTAATTCCGTCCAACGACAGTGCTGCATATACATAGGATAAGAATAATCTTTTAACAACTAAATTCAATCGACAATCAAAGTGGCACGGCGATTCAAAACACTGCAAACAAACGTATCCTCCGTGGCAAGGAGCGATAAGACTAAACATGTAGCTATACTCACAGACAGTTTCAGCGATCGACTGACGGTGTTTGTGTGACACGGAAGATAATATAAAGATACATTTAATGAGTAACACCAGGTACAAATTTGTGTAATTAGGACAGGTAGACAGGGCAATTACCCACCAGGTAACGCTAGAGGTTTGCTCCCTGTAACCCCAAACGTCACATTTATGTATTTCTACTATAATAGTATTACCATGCCCATACCTGTACCGATGGCGGAGGCAACCATGCAAGGTGCCAACCTGCTCATCGGGAGCAATTAGGGGTTAAGTGTCTTGCTCAAGGACACTTCAACACACTGCCTGGGAGGAGTGGGAATATAACCGGGAACCTCAGGATTACCAGACGAGTAGACGACTGCTCTACCTCCTGAGCCACTGTTGCCCCCGCATGAGACTAGCCTAAACCCGGCATGGCTATCTCTAGTTGTATATGATGCCACTATCTTTGCTAGCTTTAAAAGTTGCCTGCTATAGAGTCTGTAAAAAACACACACACACACACACACACACACACACACACACACACACACACACACACACACACACACACACACACACACACACACACACACACACACACACACACACACACACACACACACACACACACACACACACACACACACACACACACACACACACACACACACACACACACACACACACACACACACACACACACACACACACACTCACACAATATTAGACATACAGCTAAAAAGCCCAGCACGGGCAGAACTCAATCGAACAGGACAGCCAAACGGTGCACAGGCAGGCAGGGCCGGACTGGGGAAATAATTCATACCGGGAGATATAGCGCGAAATATAGCCCCAGTCAGGCCACTTTTTAAGCAGGGGGTCTGGGGGTCCCCCACCAGGACATTTCTTGTTACAAAGACTTAATTTCCTGCATTCTGGTGAATTTTAGTGCATGTGAATCACAAACTAATGAGCCAACAATTGCTTAGTACAATGTACTGTTATGGACCTCAAATAAAACTGTTGTGGCACTAGCAATGCTACTCTCTCCACCTTCAAAAAGAAAAAAGCAAGAGCACAACATATTTTTCTATTTACTATTATAATACAGTTAACCACTCTCTCCTGTAAGGGCCTTTCTTTTTCTTTGTTTTATCCCTCTCTCCTCCACCCTTTCTCTTTCTTCCACTGTCCATCTTGACATCAACGTTAATTGACTTTCGCTCTACTGTATCTCTCCCGAGTCCCTCACTACCTGGCTCATTGCCTGGCTGTTATTCTACATCTGAGTGCCGTCTGCCATTCCATTCGCCGCATCCGCTGTCAATCAGTTGTATCGCCTGGTCCCGCCTCCACCAATCACAAGCGGCAGCATGGCTCCATTGTGTGTGTGATGATCCGCGTGAGAGAGAGAGTCAGATAGTTCCCCAACTCTGTCGCAGACAGTGAAATCCTGGTTGTTCCCCACCCATCTAGGTTATCTAACTATCGCGCCGCGCCGCCGCCACAACTAGAAACAATGGCCTGGCAAAAAAAAAAAAAAAATTATAATAATTTATTTTTATTTTTATTTTTTTATATAATTTTTTTTTTATCTGTGCAGGCCAGGCCACCGGGAAAACTCCCGGTGCTCCCGATGGCCAGTCCGGGCCTGCAGGCAGGCAGGCATGTATACCGGTAGATATACCCACACACCCCTGGCACACGTGCGCACACTAACAACGGCCTGAACATGCCGTGCTAAACACCACACAACTCGATCTGCAAGGCTCTCATTTGCTCCGAGGCCGTTTACAGAATCACAACAGCATTACGGTGAAGAGGGAGTGTAATGCGCTGAATACTAAGCTGCAGGGAAAAAAACTCTCACACACGCATGCATAATCCACTGGCTGGTTGGAGCGTTATAGAGCCCAATCCATTTCTATACGGGGAAATCCAGCAGATAATAACGAAAGCCTTAAGGGGATGGTGGTGGTGGGGGGGGGATCAATATCCTTATAAATAAAATAAATGAAAAGAGCTGCATTTGTATATTAATGTATAGGTCACTTATACATATTGAAGCCCAGTGGATAGCTAAAGATGAGATAGACGGCCCCCTGCTCCTCTGATAAATATCACCGTCAGTATCTGGCTTTGCGATGTACACAGAGTGATAACACTGGAAGGTTTATTCACCATTGATCACCATGCACTGTCATGAACAGGTGTCTGGTTTAATGTTTATGATAGTAAATATTGCTGTCGTATCTACCCAGCAGCTGAATGACTCCTGTCGGAAGTGGGCTGGAGAGCATAAATCTGGGCCATAGCCACAAGCTACTCAATATGGACATGACCTTGCCAAGGTTGCGAGCCAAAAAACAAACCCAACAGAAAACACAAACATCCTGTAATCCCTTTCAGGAGATAATCTCTGACCTGCCTTTAATTACTGGCATGAACAAAGCCGTGAGTGAATGATCATTGCATTTGTATAGCGCTTTTCTAGATATTCAAAGCGATTTACAATGTGGGGCGGAAAATGCCTCCTCCACCACCACCACTGTGTAGCATCCAACCTTGGGCTATGCAGGCTCAATGGCTGCCGTACACTGGCACACATCACACTACACAATGGCTGAAAGGCTCGGGAGACAGGGATTGATATCAGCCAATTAAGGGGAGGGATGATTAGGAGGCCTTGATGTCAGAGCCCTGATTGGGAATTTGGCCAGGAATGTCAGGGAAGCCCCTACTCTTTGTGATAAGATGCCCTGGGTTCTTTAAATACCGAATTCAGTCGGGACCTCCGCTTAATGTCACATCCTAAGGACACAATGACAGGGGCATTGTTACTGCTAAGTCCAGAGGACAGAGTGCTCCCTGTTGGGCAACAACACCACATTCCGACAACGGTCTTGACCGGGGCTCGAACCAGCGATCTTCTGATGGTGAGCCCGGAGCCCTACCCGTTCAGCCATGCTGCCGTGCTAGAGGGGTCTGACGTCTCAAAATATATGGCTAAGTCTATTCTAGGCCCCCTAAACATGCCAAGATGTTCCTCAGACACGAGTGAGAGTCAAGAGGCGACGGAGCATGTCAACGCAAAGAAATAATTCATGGCTGGATAAGGAGCGCTAATTACAGCCAGAGTGTGTCTCGCTGCTCTTCCCTCTTGTCTTCCAAGCTGCTCTCAGCGCCCAAGATCCAATTCATCCTCCCCTCATCTGACACGGCCTGAATCTATGATAAAGCATGGGGCCCAACACCCAGACACATTAACAAAGAAAGACACCGGCATATTGGAGATCTCATCCCTCATTGCCCAGACCATGCATACATCAACATTAGCACTTAAGACTGCAATACTATGCAGGATCCCTGGATGGACTGTTTATGGTGCGTGCTCTATGGGGTACCGGTACATTGATTGACTAATTACATACTGTGTACGTAGAGATGTGTCGCATGTGTTTCTCTACTATGAGGGATTTCTCTACCAGCACACTCAAGTTGTTCGAAAATTATGAGGGCTCAGAGTGCACACTGGACGCTCTGACAGAAGAGTCAGTTTATCAGAGTGGAAAAGATTTTCAGAGTGAATTTATTAACTCACCTTAACTAGGGCCCTATGAAATCCGTTTTTATCTTTTCCTGTTTTTGGATATTCATTTTCCTGTTTTCGGATTTATCTGTTTTTAATTGTCCTGTTTTCGGATTTATCTGATTTAATATTCTTTCCTTTGGATTTAACAAAAAAAACAATACAAAATTATGTTTTTAACTAACTTTAATAACAGTACATCTGCAAACAGTGCCAGTGTAGTTCAATGTTCAGTGCCAGTTTAGTTATGAGGTTTCTTTTTTTCAATTGAGTTCAGTTCAATGCAGTTCAACTGCTAGTGCAGTGCAATAACTAAATAATAATAAAATAGTTAAATAATAAAAAATTATAATTAGTTTAAAAGAAATCAGAAAAAAAATATTTAAAATGTTATTTATTTCAAAGAGATGTCCTTTAACCTCTTCCTCCTGTGCGGTCCACCGGCGGAGGGCAGATGACATCACGTCATAAATCAATCTCTCCAGACTGTCTGACATAATTATCGTTTTATTTTTCAAATGTATTCAAGAATAAACATCATAATCATGTCACAACAGCAGTTATAATGTATATTTTCTAGGGCTGTCAGTTTATCGCGTTAATTAGATTAATTAAGGGGAGACCACCCACCTAAAATACCATTTTCCTGATTTTGGGACAATTTTGAGATCTTTGTATAATGTTGCCCCTTTCCATGTCTTCTTTCAAACTAGTGACAAGAAATCGTCAAAAAAACACATTTAGTTTCTTATTTTGCTTCATTTTGCATGATTGCATCCATAAATGTGCATATATTGAATGGGGAAGTGCCTCATTTGCATAATATAAACATACATTTCTGAAAACTTGCAATATATTTTTTCTTAGTTTATATGTACATAACAAACAGGGAAAGTTTCATAGTGATATCTATTCAAATATTTTTTTGCCTATTAGGGGGTACAAAATGAGATTTTATGAGTTTGTATGACACATAAAACAAAAAATCTCAATTTCTCTAGTACCTCCACACACCAAACTGGCCACGTTTCCTCCTATCCATATACCACAACTTTCTAGGATTTTGTATATATCACACTATGCGAAAAATAGATTTTTATGACTAGGGGGTCATAAAAGGTCATAAATCGCTGTTCGGGTGGCATACAGTATCAACAAATCCTCTAACAAAAATTTAGTTTTTTAATGTAGTAACATGAAAAACCATGAGAAAATATCTATATATCATCCATATTTTTTTTTGAGTTTGTGCATTTTTCTCCTCCTGGATGCCACCTTGTCACTCAGCCTGGGTAGCCCACCGTACAGCACACCCCTAACACCAATACATGAAATACCCATTTTCCTAGTACCTAGATGGACCAAAACTTCCACATTTATTCATATCTATATCCTGCTTCTTTGTGCCAAAGGGTTTGTTGATATGTCATACATAGCCTGATTTACAGACAATACAAAACTTTAAAGGCGTTTTTCTCACAATGAGATTCTATGAGTTTGTATTACACATAAAACAAAAGATCTCAATTTCTCTAGTACCTCCACACACCAAACTGGCCATGTTTCCTCCTATCCATATACCACAACTTTCTGTTAGATGATTTTTTGATATATCATTCATCCAGATTTTTAGAACATTTTATACAAAAAATGTATGCAACATTTTTATTTTTTATGACTAGGGGGTCATAAAAGGTCATTGATCCCTGTTCGGGTGGCATATAAAAAAATCCTCTAACAAAAAGTAAGTGACAATAAGTTTGACAATAAATAAAATCAGAATTTGTTCTTACTTGCTTGCCTGGGTAAATAAAGGTAATATAAATGTAAAAAAATATATATATTTTTTTTAAACCGATGCCGATATTTTCCGATATCACATTTTAATGCCAATATCGGCCGATAATATTGGTAGGCCGATAATATCGGACATCCCTAGTATGTACAGTAGGTTTTTTATTCTTGCAACAGCTCCGCCATTTTGAAACTGATTTCAAATCGGATGGTTGCTAAATGCTCACAATAGGGGAGACAAACGAACTGCGCTCCAATATATGCCAATAACGTTCAGTTTTGTGGTTTATAATCCAGAGTAATTAGAGAATAAAAAAAATGCATAAGCACATCATTTGCTTGAAGGGAGCTAGAAGCCTTTGGGAAGTGTAGTTTAAAAAAATCCCAACGCTCATTGAAAGCTCTGGATGTCCTCTTCTCAAAATGACTACTATATCCATCATTCAGCGATGGCTGCTAATTCAAAATGACAGATTTCAAAAACTAAAATCTGACTAATAACACTTTAACCTATTGGTAAACAAACGTATTGCTGAAAATATACACTATGACTGCTGTTGTGACATGGTTATGATGTTTACTCTTGAATATGGTTGAAAAAAAAAAACTAATTATTAGTGCTGTCAGGCGATTAAAAAAATGTATCTAATTAATTACAGGATTTGTAATTAATTAATCTAATTAATCGCATTTTAATCGCATAACCGTTTTATGCCTGATATTCTATATTTTATAATCATATTTCAAATTGCATGTGTCCGGATGGCAGAATTCAGTACTGTATCTACAAAACCTTCTGTTTAATCATCTTCCATCTATTAATTTGCTTAGATTTTTCAGGTCTGGTCAATTTGAGCATGGTGTTATTCACAGTCAAAGATAACAAAAAAAATATTGATATTCTCATTTGGTTCATTACAATTTACTCAAAATAAAATTTTCATTCAATCAATCACAGCGCAGATTGAGTGATTGAATGAAAATGTTATTAACAGATTGCAGAATGGGTACAATACAGTACGGCTCAATACACACAATTGTTAAGGGGATGCAGATCAGAGAAAGACTTTCGTCTTGTTTACATCAGGGTCCCCCATTTTCAATTCATAATGAATTGTAAGTAAGGGTGCAACTTGCACTGTGCAATCGATTCTTTGTGGATCTAGCCCACAGTATTTCTGACACTAGGAATACATTCCCTGAGATTCATAGATGTCCCTAGAATCAGATACCAAGAACATGCAAATGGACCATATTAAAAAAAAATCTGTAAATGTGTATTCTACATTCTTATGGAATGAATGAGATACAAAAAAAAAATATAAAAAAAAAAAAAAAAAAATGTGTAATTAATTTTGAGTTAATTTTCATAACGTGATAATTTGCTGTGTAATTAATTAATCTAATTAACGCGATAAACTGACAGCCCTACTAATTATGTCAGAGAGTGTAATGAGCTTGATTTATGATGTGATGTCATTTTGGGACCAGTACCGGTCCCGTCGGGTGGAAGAGGTTAACTGCATGTGGCAATTAGTGCCGATCTTTGTGAATTGGAGTGTTTTTGCAATGAGGCTCATTTGCATAAAAAGGGGCACATTTTCCTCCCATATTACCTCATTTAAATACCTGCAAATAGCACAGACACACAGAGACGCAATGCTGATGGCAACGCAGTTAGCACTGCATTTCACCCTTTGCGCATGCAGGGCTTGACATTGGCATCTGCCCACCTGCCAGATGCAGGTAGAATTCCCCTGGGGCGTGTACTTCTGTCATTCTACCCCCCACAGTGGCTAGTGGTCTGTCTGTGTGTATGTGTGTGTGTATGTGTGTGTGTTTATGTGTGTGTGTTTAGCATCTTTTTCTCCCTGACCATGTGCATTAAAAAAAAAAAATTATCTGCCTTTGATTGGCTATATCACGTTCATTATGCAAAGACCAGCCCTGATCTGCCTCTGATTGGCTGAATGACGGAATAAACTAAAAAGCCATGTGAAACCTGAAACCTCTCTTCAAAGTAATTTTCACACTGAGTCGCGTCGTCGCCAATACACATAATCAATACACATAATCAAGCTGGCGGGCTCGTTGAACACAGCTGCCTACAACCATCCTTACAGTACTGGCAAGTATTTTCATATCTTAGCCAGCGTTGCAACTTGCAAGATGCTTATAATGAAACGTTGTTCATCAATTGATTCAACCTAGAACCTACGCGTGCACTCTCCCCCCCCCCCGCCCCCTCTCTCTCTCTCTCTCTCTCTCTCTCTCTCTCTCTCTCTCTCTCTCTCTCTCTCTCTCTCTCTCTCTCTCTCTCTCTCTCTCTCTCTCTCTCTCTCTATCTCTCTCTCTCTCTCTCTCTCTGATTGATTGATTGAATGAAAACTTTATTAACAGATTGCAGAATGGGTACAGTACAGTACAGCTCAATACATACAATTGTTAAGGGGATGCAGACCAGAGAAATACTTTCATCTTGTTTACATCAGGGTCCCCCATTTTCAATTCATCATAACATACAGTATATGACACACACGACATACACATATACAGTAGGCCTACTGCTACATCTATACATTTATGACATACCAGATTTGCAAATACAGTACTGTTTGTGATACAAAAAGTGTCCAGAAAAGAGTGTATATACATTTGACATATAAACTGTACATTGGAGGAGGTCTCTCATTCATCACGGTGGTGAAAAAAGTTAGTCTGGATCCCATTGTCACATGACCATTTTAATAATCACATTATTACCATTGTTGGGTTATGATCGGCGTGTGTGGGGATTTTTGGCTGGTGAAAATGCTGAGTGGCTAGTGACTTTGGAAAACCACTAGCCACAGTGGCTAGTGAGCCAAAAAGTTAATGTCAAGCCATGTGCGCATGCCTTGTGAATAGTAAGGTGTGTTTCAAAGCTATTTGCACAGGCATAGCGTCAGAAAATCTGCGCAATCCCTTTGTGAATTTGCCCCTTAGTGTACTCTTTTTAAAAATCTATTACGGTTGAGGGGCCGGGAAAAACAAGCATCTCATGTTTTTCTAAAAGCTGTGACAATAAAATAATCTGAATCTGAAATATATATTTCCCAGCAGGCAGATAGAGCCGTGAAACAAAGACTACAGTGCTCGGTGAACCCACAATCTTACTCCAGTCGGCCTGATGGGAGTGGTTTAAAGTGTGGTGTGGGCTATCACAAAACTGTCCGTAACTCGGCTTCAGTCCGTCCAGTCATCAGGAAACTTGATCCATATGTTGACTAGCGGTAAGGAAGAATGTATGCAAAGGGTCATTTGTACAGTATGTGGGCATCAAATACCAGCTTATAAATCAAGGTTGTATTAGGATTTAAGGGCTTAGGTGGCAGGCATGTGGGATATCGAAGCCCTCTCATTGCCATGTTGCCTGGGTGACTCACTGCCAGCTCACAGGCTATGGATAGGAACATTATACTCATTGTTTACTAAATACCCTATATGTTATGGGGTTTGTGGAGCTTTTCAGCCCAGCTGGGAAACAATACAGCGAAACATGAGGGAGGGGAGCACATTCTGGTCATGGAGTCAAGTAAGTAAGTTAGCTTTTTTACAGGAAGACAGGGCTAATATGGAGGGGAAAATGTCTAAGCTCTAATCGATGTGATAAATGTCCAGTTGTGGGGGGGTAGTTAGAAAATGAAAATGAGAGGTGTGTGTGTGACGTGTGTGTGTGTGTGTGTGTGTGTGTGTGTGTGTGTGTGTGTGTGTGTGTGTGTGTGTGTGTGTGTGTGTGTGTGTGTGTGTGTGTGTGTGTGTGTGTGTAAAGAATGTCGATTAAAATTGTGTTTTCTGTTCAAAGGTATACTCAGCAGTAAACATCCAAAAGAGAATGTATCTAATTATCCTAGTCATCCCTGCTAGAAATGCAACGTGAGTGATGGCCAGCTTTTCCAGCAGACTCCCAGCGTTCCACGATGACAGGATTTACTGGTGTATCATATTTCTTACTGCACACAGGCCTGAATAAAAGTTAAATTACTTCATCAATCATAGCCCCGAAACACTGATTGGTGCATTTTATGAGCTGCCAAACATAATTAAACCCTATAATTTGGGACATCATCATCATCATTGTCATCATCTGTGACACTGCCGTAGCCTTCCCTTCGTGAGAGAGATGTTAAAGTTAACTAGATTAGTATGTGGCTCCACTGATCACAAACGGTACAGGAGAGATTCAGGTGTGGTCATGCAAACATACCACCGAATAATGAATTAGGGGTGTTGATAAATAATCATGGTTTTAAGTGTATTTGCTGCATAAAAAATGTGAGGTACAATGCAGTGAAATGCTTCCCCTGATCAAAAATTATAAAGAAAATAAACTAAAACAAATGACATAACTTTATATCTTGAGAACAATATCAGGATTGTCACTTATATTAATTAATGTATTCATTCATTCTTTATTTAAACTTGAAAATGAATGAGGTGTTCATTTTCTAAGGCTGCGGTAGCGTTTGTCTGACAACAGAGAGAGGAATCATTTATGATTCCCTTGGTCTTGGCCCTGCACAGCTTGGTATAGATGTATGCAGGGCCGCCTCCGGGGGTGTGTGAGCAGTGCGGTCGCACAGGGCCTCGCGGGAAGGGGGGCCTCGCAAAATAAAAAATTAAATTTTGTATTTTTATTTTTATTTTTATTTTTTTGCGAGGCTTCCCGCGAGGCCCTTTTTCATGACAGACCTAAAATCTAGTTTTGCTTATATGCTTATATATTTCACATTAGACACGTTTGTAGAATGTGTCTGACTTGTTCCTGCCTCTGCGGCTCTGCAGACTGCAGTTTTCCGGTTTCTGCGGCTTTGCTGCTCTACAGATTTTAGGATAGTGTTTCCGGGCTCTTCTCGGACACACGAGGTACAGGGATGATCTAATTCAGCGCTATTCAGAGGAGCGAGTGGATGTCTTTTCAAAAGCAGCATGGATCAGAAGAAATTACACCGTGGGCCAAGAAAGTCTCCTTCCAACTTTACCATTGATACTGCGTTATGGTGAGTTCATGCAACCTATTATATTCCCGCCGTGGATCTCTCTATCTCTCTCTCTCTCTCTCTCTCTCTGGAGCCAAACTGGTCGACTAGCTGTTAGTAGTATGGAGTTAGTAGCTAACGGTGTGTGGCCTGGTGTCAGCGCCTGTATTGCTTTTCTCATGTTGTAGTTTCAGTGGTAACAGCATAGCTTGCTTCTGCGTTAGCTAATGGTTAGCGATAGCCGTGTTAGCCAGTTAGCTGTTTAGCTACGACGTTAGCTGCCGGCTGCGCACGTAACGTTAGTTTGATGCTATCAGTTAGCCTAGGCTAGAGTTAGCTGTTAGCTTGTGCTACGACCATTGACATTAGCCGTGAGAATAGCAGGGGGTTCTGGCTTATTTTTGTCCCACCAGCGAGAGGCCTTTCGTCAACGTGGAGACCTGTGTTGCGGCCTTTCGCCCTGCGTTCCTTGGTGCAGGTAAGATTAATGAAAATGTCATGACATTACCCCACTCTTCCTTCCTTCCCCTCCCGAATGTTTTGTTAATAACGATGTTTTTTTCCATGCAAAACATATGCTACTTCACAACATTTGGAGATACGACATGTGCTGTGTGTGAATGTCTTGGTCGTTTGTGTAGCTTGGGTAGCGTTGGGCCGTTGGCCAAAGCTGTGTGTGGCCTGGTGTCACAGTACCTGGCTAGCCTATTTAGCTGATGTCGGCCATTGGCTCCTTGCTGCTTTGGTTTCTCTGGTATAGACCCTCTTCTCTTTGGATTTAAGTGTTGATCTTTGTCCTTTTGGATCTCTCATACATGCTCTCTCTCTAACACACACACACATGACAAACACACATGCTCTCTCTCTCTCTCTCTCTTTCTAACACACACAGTCTGCCTATGGCGGCCTTTCTCGATGGCTAGGCTGTGCTCGCTGAGTCTGTACATAGTCAAGGATCTTCAGTCACAGTGCTCAGGTATTCTGCCACTGTGTACTCTCTGTTTAGGGCCAAATAGCATTTCAATTTCTTTCCAATGTGTCTCTCTCTCTCTCTCTCTTTGGATTTAAGTGTTGATCTTTGTCCTTTTGGATCTCTCATACATGCTCTCTCTCTAACACACACACACATGACAAACACACATGCTCTCTCTCTCTCTCTCTCTCTCTTTCTAACACACACAGTCTGCCTATGGCGGCCTTTCTCGATGGCTAGGCTGTGCTCGCTGAGTCTGTACATAGTCAAGGATCTTCAGTCACAGTGCTCAGGTATTCTGCCACTGTGTACTCTCTGTTTAGGGCCAAATATAGCATTTCAATTTCTTTCCAATGTGTCTCTCTCTCTCTCTCTCTCTTTGGATTTAAGTGTTGATCTTTGTCCTTTTGGATCTCTCATACATGCTCTCTCTCTAACACACACACACACGACAAACACACATGCTCTCTCTCTCTCTCTCTCTTTCTAACACACACAGTCTGCCTATGGCGGCCTTTCTCGATGGCTAGGCTGTGCTCGCTGAGTCTGTACCTAGTCAAGGATCTTCAGTCACAGTGCTCAGGTATTCTGCCACTGTGTACTCTCTGTTTAGGGCCAAATAGCATTTCAATTTCTTTCCAATGTGTCTCTCTCTCTCTCTCTCTGTACACTGTATATTGACTGTAGAACAGGAGCTCTCTCTCGCTCTCTCTCTTGCTATATGTTGGCTGTATCATGCCCCGCCTCGGGCAGCGCTATTATTTAAGAATATGTTGACTGTATGAAAAAAAATAAAATATATATATATATATATATATATTTTTTTTTTAACCTTTTTAAACCTCGCGTTTAAATCTCGCACAGGGCCTCGCATTTCTCCCAGGCGGCCCTGCGCACAGGTATGCCTCACGGACAATGGGGGGCGTCGGCGTACAATGACGTTAAAGAACGCTCTCTACGTACCATCGTTCCCACACGGACTATTCTCTGTAATAGCTGCTACTGCAAGCGGTGCCAAGGTATTCTTCGATAAAGGTAAACATTTTCTTGTAGAGCCTGACGGTACACGGTTTGACATAAAGATGTACCAGAGAATGTATTATCTGCAAACAGAGTGTAATGACAATGACAAGTGTAATGATAATAATGATATGTGTAGCGTGACGGTCAGTCACGATATTCAGACATGGCACGAGATTATGGGTCATTGTAATTACGAGGATTTACTGAAACTGCAAGCAGTGACATAAGGCATGCACATTGAAGGTGAAAAGTGTAGACCTGACAAAAAATTTGTAGTGTGCAAAACGGGGAAGTTTACTCAATCGAGAAACAGAAATCCCACAGAAAAAGTAAAGGTACCACTTGTGCTAGTTAACACGGATCTAGCCGGTCCAGTAAGCAACGAGTCCATAGGAGGCTTTAGATATGTACAATCTTTTACGTTTACTTTCTCAAAGCAAAGAGTGACTCGGTCCAGGCCACAGAGAAATTCCTGGCAGACGTAGCCCCTTATGGTAACGTAGGATGCTTGAAGTCCGACAACGGAACCGAGTTCACAAACAGAGAGTTCCAATCAATGTTGAGAAGGTACAAGATAAGACACGGTTTGAGAACGAGATGTAGCGGACACGTTTGGTCAACGCTCCGCTCCCGTTAATGTTAATTTCACTTCAAAACCTTATTTGCACAACACTAATGTGTTTAAACCTCATCGTATATATTAAATAGACCTTCTACTAACTATATCAACAGAAAGAAAGATTCAACATGGGACCAAAGAAAGAGAAAGAACCTGGAAAGAGACACGGAGTAGACAATATAACGGCCCCGGCTGTGACGCGCTCCGCGAGGGAGATAGCAGCGGACAATATAACGGTCCCAGCGATTACTTGCTCCGTGAGGGAGACAGCAGCGGACAATATAGCGGTCCCGGCGATGACTTGCCCCGTGAGGGAGATAGCAGAGGACAATATAACGGTCCCGGCGGGGACGAGCTTCGTGAAAGGGATAGCAGTGGAAATTGAGAAGAAAATATCCGACAATACCACCGCTCCTGCCAACGCTCCTGCAACCTCAACCGATACAGGCATGGAGAATACACCACCCGATTTTCGAGTCTCTGACTAATCTGATAAAGGACCCGATGGATAAAGCGGACGTCAATGCTGACGATTTTAGGTTATATATCGAGGCTAAATTCGAAGAGTTTAAAACGGCGGCTGCAACACAAACCGTGCGTATTACAGCAGTTGAAAACACTGTGGATGAATATACACTGAAAGTTGATGAGAACAAGAATGCTCTTCATGGAGAAATCATGGAGCTAGCAAGGGAGATGCAACAGGGGGACAAAGAGCTTTTGCAGAAGATACATGACAACGAAGAGAAATCAATGGAGAGGCTGCTCGATTCTGAACTTCACTATCGTAGATTTAATATCCGTATTGTGGGATTGGATGAATCAGTCAGATGCACAGACGACACATTTCCAGCAGTGTTGGCTGAAATTCTGGGTAAAGAAATCCTCCCCACAGTACCGTTAGTGGATCATTGTAACAGAATCGGTACCCGGGACCCCAGCGGCAACAAGGTGAGAGTTATCATTGCTACTCTGCGTAAAACAGAAATAAGAGACACGATCATCAGAGAGGCACGTAAGCAATGGGGGAAATTGAAATATAAAGAGAAACCAGTGTCGTTCTACGAAGATTTGTGCAGGGAGGCTATAATCCGACGAGCCCCTTACAAGGAAGTGATGCAGAGGCTCTATAAGAAGAAACTCCAGCCCAGCCTACGCTACCCAGCGTTTCTTTCCATTGTGGGGGAAAATGGGAAAAGAATCGGGATACGGTCGCCTGAAGACGCCGAAGATTACATGAAGGAAACACAACATGATACCGGCCCCTCTGGGCCGGGCGCATCATCGGCCCGTATCAGATGACAAGCTTATTCATCTCTTTTTCTTATTTTTTTTATTTTTATTTGGATGACTTTGCCATGGCTCAGACTTCAAAAGCGGCAGCAAATAAGCCTGTTGACAACATTGAGGTACAAATAGTTTAATACGAAACGATAGGCACTATATTTAGATTTCTGGTTTTTGTGCAGGCAATATTCTGACGTTGACATTTTGGAACACTCTGGAACATTTGGATTCTTCTTTCGATCGTTCAGTGTCATACTGGAATATACTGGAATACACTGGAATGACATAACTCTTGGGTAGGAAGAATAATCTGGAACATAACATCAGTTTATACAAGTCATGATCGGTGGCTAACTTTCTAGAATACACTGTACTCCTACAATGAAGGCCTGTGAACAATAACATTCGGTATGTATATGCACATGAACCAGATATGGAAGTTCAATAAACCCTCATAACGGTTTAATGCCCACACTTGTCCGGGGACGAACTGCATACAAGGATTTAAAAACCTCATTTTCATCTAAAGGTATAAGCTTGACAAAGTTATTTTAATATTTTAAGCAATTGCTCCATTACTTTAGGGATTTACATAATTTAGTTCTAAAAATCTCTTTTTTTTTCTCTTTTTTTTTTCTCTTTTTTCTGTAAGGTTCCAACATATAAGTGTTAGTAGAAGGTTCAAATAAATATGCCAATTGAGGTATATTTTTCATTATATTTTTATTACATTAAAGGGAAGGCGCTAGACCACGAGTGACATTCTATTAAATTAGAATGGAAGTTTTAGATCCTATGGCAATTAGCATAGGAAAGTTAATGTTAAAAAGCTCACTTTGGGCTAACCGGTGGTGTAAGGGAGGGAGTTATACGCGAAGGTTGTGTCTAAGGAACACAGCCCTGTACGACTCTCTGAGGGAGGGGGATTTAGGGGTTTATTTGTATATATGTATGTTTTTAAGCTCGGCTCTCAACGGGACCTCAATAGTTGGATGTATATCCATTGTGAATTCGCACTCCAGAAGCATTACCAACAATTACACAACAACATGTATAGATTATGGCTAGTTTGAATATAATGATCTGGAATACTGGGGGAATAAATAATCAACATAAACGCAAAAGGGTGCTCACACTGATGAAAAACAAACAGGTTGACGTGGCTCTTCTAAGCGAAACGCACATTTTAGTGGAAGACAAAGCTACGTTAGCGGACAACATATATCATAACATTAGTCACTCTTCCTTTGGAACGAGATCCTGTGGAGTTGCTATAGTCGTGAAACGGAAGCTGAATATTGAATTGAAGGAAGTATGGTCTGATACAGATGGTCGGATAACCATAGCTAAAATTGTATATAGGAATAGGAAAATAGCGTTGGTAGCGGTATATGCCCCAAAATGTGTACGAAGCTAACTTCTACGCTACACTTACCAGAACAATGTTAAACCTTCCTGAATACTCATTTATAATTGGCGTGGATTTTAATGCCATTTGGGATGCTGGGATGGATAAATCTTATCCCACCTTTTCCAACGACCAGAAAAATGCATCTAATGCGTTAAAGGATTGGTCTAAGAATACAGGTGTAAATGATCTATGGCGATCACTCAACCCTATGACCCGAAAGTACTCTTGTCGATCTGCAAGACATAACACACTTTCCAGAATAGATTATGTTTTTGCATCCCCGAGACTATTTGATGACTATGACGTGGAAATGGTACCCAATGCACTATCAGATCACTGTTATTTACTCCTAAAAGGATCATTTGGTATACTGTCATCCCGAACCCCAAGATGGCGATTTAACTCGATATTGCTGAAAAACAAGGAATTCATTTCACAATTCAAAGAAGCTCTTTCTGTATTCCTACTGGAGAATGCGAAATCGGTACAGGACCCCAGAATATTATGGATGTCGGTAAAGGGATTGATCAAGGATTTTACCGGGTACTTTTCCTCCAAAATACGCAAGAATCGTTGCTCAAAACTGGCAGAGCTGGAAACGCTTTACTCTACGTTATTTTCCTCTTTACAATACAACTACTCGGTTCGACTGGAAACTCAAATTAATGTGTTAAAAAAAGAGATTAATGCCATTTATAAACAACAATCTGAAGTTCAAATACGTAGCACAAGACAACAGCATTACTTTCATGGTTCTAAACCAAGTCACCTACTAGCTATGCAGTTAAGAGTCAACGCAAAATTTGCAGATATAACTACCATTAAGGCACAGCAAGGACTTGTTACAGACCCTAAAAAAATCAATGAGACATTCAAAGAGTTCTACTCCAACTTGTATAAATCAGAAACGGCCTTCGATCAAAACAAAATGGACACATATCTTAATCAAATTAACCTTCCTAAACTATCATAGGATGACGCTAAACAGTTAGAAACACCCATCACACTAGATGAACTTAGGGAGGTCATATCTGAAATGCAAAGTGGTAGGGCTGCTGGAAGAGACGGTATCCCACCAGAAATGTACCTCTCATGTTGGGATGTAATTGGACCCCTATTACTTAATATGATTTTATATTCAATCAAGGAGGGGAACTTCCATAAGAACGACAATATTGCACTCATAACAGTCCTCCTTAAAAAAGACAAAGACCCCACCGATTGCGGTAGTTATAGACCCTTAAGCCTCCTCGGAACCGATATCAAGCTGTACTCCAAGGTATTAGCCATCAGACTTCAAAAGCATATGACATCTTTAGTTCATCCTGATCAGACTGGCTTCATAAGAGGCCGCTTGATCACGGATAATATAAGACGGTTACAGTACTAGCTAGATGCCAGCAAGGATGAAACCACAACTAAGGCGATGCTGTCCCTGGATGCGATGAAAGCCTTTGATAGGTTGGAATGGTCTTATCTATGGGCAGTATTAGAAAGGATGGGGTTAGGAAAAGGATTCATTGATTTGATTAAAGTATTATACAAAGACCCATCGGCCATGATTACAACAGGTATAATCACCTCCGAAATCTTTCCGGTATCACGCTCCTCTAGACAGGGTTGCCCTCTTAGCCCCGGACTATTCGCTTTATCATTAGAGCCTTTAGCACAATATATAAGACAATCCCAATCCATAGAACCAATCGCAATCATGGGCACACAACATCAAATTAGTTTATATGCGGACGACGTAATATTGTTCATGCAAAACCCTAACACCTCAATGCCTCATCTTCTCAAGTTGATTGATGACTTTGGCAATCTATCGGGATTTAGGATAAATTGGCCAAAGTCGGCTTTCCTTCCACTTAATGCCCCTGCAAAAAATATACTCCTTCCAGAAGAAATACCAATGGTTAAACACTTCAGATGTTTAGGAGTTGAAGTATTCCCTACTATAAGCCAAACGGTGAAGTACAATTACATAAAAATCCAAGATAAGATCAAATACGACTTTGACAGGTGGTCCAAACTTAAACTCTCAGTACAGGCACGGGTATCAATAGTTAAGATGGATGTCCTACCTAGAATCAACTTCATTAGCTCAATGCTACCGTTACCCCCTCCAGATGGTTACTGGAAAAAATGACACTCTACCGCATACAAATTTATTTGGAATAACAAACCTCCACGTATAAAAAGATCCACCGCACAGAGAAACAAAGTCGACAGAGGTATGGCATTTCCAGATTTTTACCACTATTTTAAGGCGTACACTTTAAGACCACTGACAACCTGGTTTGATTCCCAAGCATCTGTATCCTGGAGAAACTTAGAAGTAAATATAGTAGCACCACATAGACTGCAGGACATAGTATACACCAAATTATCAATTAAGCAATGCAAATAGAAATTTGGCCCCATTATTACTCATGCGATCCGGATATGGCGTGAAACACAAAAAAAATATTCTAACCTACATAAATGGCATAGTCATACTCCCCTATTCAATAACAATGCACTCCTGATTGGAAAACGACCTATAAGATACCCTAAATGGGAAAAGCAGGGCATACACACATTAGGAGATGTTTTCAACAAACAGGGTTTTTGTAGATATAAAGACATACATAAAAAATGTAATCTCACCAGTTCCACACATTATTTTTACGCACAGTTATTGGTATGTTTGAAGGCTCATGGAGTCCCATTAAGGATACCAATTGAGCACCACAGATATCACAAATTCTTCTATGAAAGAGAGACATCGAGATGTTTTGTATCTGATTTTTATCATCAATTACTAACGTCCTCGTATGGAATCCTCCCCCTAGACTCAGTCTGGAGGAGGGATATACCAGACCTGGAAATAAATTTTGATTGGCAAGAAGTCTGGGCAAACGTTCGAATTGCGTCACGTAACCCGGACCATCAACAAATTAATCTTAACTATATTCATAGGACATACCTGACTCCTATAAGATTGAACAGAATGGGACTTAAACAAGACTCCAGATGCTCCTTATGTACAAATGGGGTTGAGGGTACATTTATGCACATGTACTGGGATTGCCCACCAGGTAATATATTCTGGAAAGAACTGTCCCAGCAATTATCAAATTTCTTAATCCTGAATATACCTGTACACCCCTCTGTATTGCTGTTGAATGATGTTTTTGAATTTGCAGTCCATATACAGCTAAAGAGATTAGTTTTATCTGGTATCACAGCGGCTAAAAAGCTGATAGCATCACGATGGTTTCAACCTGAAAAAATGTGTCGGAAGGTTTGGGTTCTTACATATCTCGATGTGATTTATCTAGAAATATCTACAGCAAGAATTTTAGGTGTCAGTGAAACCAAAATTGCAATGTGGTTAGAAGTGGTGGAAAGAATAAAAGCTAGCATATGAATTGTAGTGCCTGGTTAGGAGCGAATGATAATGGATGGATTATCCAAGTGGGGGTCCGGGGGGGGGGGGGACGAGCGAGAGCATATGTATGTAGGGTATTAGATAGCAAGTATTAGGTGTATATCTCGTATACTACATTTAAATGGTGATTTCATTGGATGTGTACTGTTAATGAATGCTTGTATATCTAATTTTATGTTATGTTTAAAAAATTATAAAAAAATAAAACACACAAAAAAAGATAAGACACGAGACGTCATGTCCATATCCCCCACACCAGAACGGAGTGGCAGAGAGGAAATGGCGCACCCTTTTCGAAATGGCTAGGTGTAAGCTAGTAGACAGTAACTTACCTAAGAGCCTATCGCATTATGCGGTGCCAAAAGCCGCTTACAGCAGAAACAGGTGCTTTAAAGGTCCCATGCATTATAAATGTCATTTTTCAGTCTCTAGCATTGTATTATAGTAATAGGAGTTCGTATCAATGTGTTTTAGGGTCTAAATACCATATTGGCGAATTGCTCCGTTTCAGCCCAACCCCTCTGTGCCTCTAGTAAATCGGGTCATTTTGATTTGAAGTCCCTGAGCACGTCACTGGGCGCTGTGGATAGACACAGTGATGCGATTGGCTCTGTGGTTGGAGCGGCCCCATTCTACCTAGACTAGACAGCGAGTGGGGCTGCGGGGCCGAGAGGAAGAGAGAGCCGAGAGGGAGCCGAGAGAAAGGAAGAGAGAGGGAGGGAGGGAGAGAGAGGGGGCACTTGGGGGGGGGGGGGGGGTACCTGCCGGCCGCGCGCCACACGGGAGATTGAAAGAAAGAAAAGAAAAAAGTTGCCTCGTCTCATCAGCGAGAGCCGAGTGGGAGAGAAAGGACAGAAAGGAAGAGAGAAGGAGGGAGGGAGAGAGAGGGGGCACTTGGGGGGGGGGGGGGGACCTGCCGCACGGAGGTCCGCGCGACACACACCTCCGAACGGGAGAGTGATAGAAAGAAAAAAAGGAAGAGAGAGGGAGGGGCTTCTCTCTCTCTCTCTCTCTCTCTCTCTCTCTCTCTCTCTCTCTCTCTCTCTCTCTCTCTCTCTCTCTCTCTCATGGTATAAATTATTATTTGTGTAAATAAGGTTATACGCCGACCATTAAGAAAATACATGTTAGTTTAGGAATAAGGGGCAGGTAACTATATAACTATAAGATTTATTCTTCTTCCTGCTCCTTTTGTCCATGGAATGACTATTTATGATTTTTTTATGAAGAAACTATGATTGTATTATTCCATGTGGCAAATAAAAACTCTGAACTGAACTGAACTCTCTCTCTCTTCCCCCCCCTCCCTCCCTCCCTCCCTCTACCAGTGCAGACTGTGGTCTGACTGTCACTCAAAGTGCTTATGGGCGGAGCCAGGCCATAACAGCCTGATTTCTCGAGGCTGAAAAATGATGGTTTCGAGTACTT
Source organism: Notolepis coatsorum (assembly GCF_963971535.1). Lineage (NCBI taxonomy): Eukaryota > Metazoa > Chordata > Actinopteri > Aulopiformes > Paralepididae > Notolepis > Notolepis coatsorum. The sequence continues at coordinate 4,251,173 of NC_140173.1, read as the reverse complement.
GATTAGAAATATAAAACAATGAATTTTTTTGAAAAAAAAATTACAAATGTCTTCAATAGACTAACAGGAATTGTGTAAAGTTGCCCAAATAGTGCTAGGAATAGCAGTGCATAGCCCCTTTAATAAGCACACGGGCACCACCCCGTATACAGCACTGACAGGAAAGAAGTGTAATCTAGCTAGAATGCACCGATTTGGATCAGGACTCTTTGTAGGGCACGACAGGGGAAGCCCCGCTTTCCTAGTTTATCATCCCGGTAAAGGGAGAGTGCAGAAACACATGCTAGTCAAGTTTGTCACAAAGACAACCTGTTAGAGCGAGACACAGACAGAGGAGCCAGAGCTGGACTCCAGAGTAAGGTGTGTAGAAACAGAGACACATCAGCCCAGTGTACTTAGCACGGCCGTGCAGGCAGACAGTCAGCCACCCCCAGAGGGCGATGACGAGGAGCACCCGGGGGTGACGTCAAGTGCCCCAAGCAGTGGGAGAGGTATCCCTCAAGGGAACACAAACCCCCAAAGTATCTGACAGACTATGCCCGGAAAGGGAGTGACGAGGATGACAGTACACTTACCACCGTTGATTACTGCTACAGGGTAGTCAGTGGGGTACCCCCGACCTTTAAAGAGGCCATAGTGTCCCCCGAATCAAGTAAATGGGAGAGAGCAAGGGATGAGGTTTGATTGATTGATTGATTGAAAAGTGTATTAACAGATTGCAGAATGGGTACAGTACAGTACAGCTCAATACATACAATTGTTAAGGGGATGCAGACCAGGGCCCCGTTCCCCGTACCTGGTTCAACTAAGTCGATCAAGATGTCATTATCCAGATTCAGTTTTTATCCCGATGTTTGAAGCCGGGATTTTCCTGTTCCTCGAAGGTGGATTCAGTCTCGTTAACTCAAGCCAGACTTGAGACCCAGGATAAATGCGCGTGCCCGCCTCAGCCGAGAAGGCAGCAAGTGTCGAGAGCAGAGATCCTGATTCTCTAGCGGCATTGATTGATTAATTGATTTAAAACTTTAGTAACATATTGCAGTACGGCTCAATCGCCTCGCCGACAAGTTAAATGCGTTATCTATAGGCTAATTTTAAGTCCCTCATTACCTCAATCAATCAGATTATATTTCTTTAAACTTGCCTGCTGGATTGAATAATCAAATGAGATCTTGCTAGCGAAAATAATTAGTAAAACTGTTATACAGAATAACGATACGGCTCCCTTACCCATTGATTGATGTATGGTTAATCGCAGATACGCATTGTATGCATGGTTCGCATGTGTGCCAAATGATGACCTCGGAGCAGGTCCTAAATTATTATATTATAATTATTATAATTATTATATGGTTGATCTTTTACTTATCTTCTCTGTGGTGTAACGGGTTCTTCTTTTGACTTTCACGCAGACGACCGGGGTTCGAAACCCAGTCGTCTCCTTCTTTTTGCAATATAGGAATAATTCAATTTGGTGCACGTTGAGAGCTATATAAAGAATGACATCCTCAATGCATGTAGACTTATAATATTTTAACTTAAAACCAGGCTACCTTTGCGTATAATCATTAATATTATATTCAAAAAAATTATATTGGACACACGGGGTTTCGAACACGGGTCGCTGGGTTGCCAGGATTGAGCACTACCGCTGAGCCACTGTGCCATATGTGATAAATTCATTGTTTATACATTAATGAACGAGAGACCCGTGTTTAGAATATTCTTTATTTTGTTGTTGTTGCACCGAGCGAGCGCCACGGTATATAACGTGCATTATTTAGGACAAAGTGAATTTAGTATCAGCATTTTGGGTCTATTTTACATTTCAAAAGACCCCTCTGGAAGAATGGAGCACAAAAACGTAATTCAGAATGGTATAACGCAGATCCTAGACTGTGGGAATAATTTCAGGAAACGCGCTGTCACTCCTTTGCGGGGGCGTGGCGATGGTTGATCTGGCTAACTTGAACTTAAACCCTGCTTTCGACCAGGCTCAAACTTTTGGATCTGTTGTCATGGTGATTTGGAAAATCCAGGTACGGGGAGCCGGAAAGTCCGGCTTAAGTCAGACTTAACCGAAAGTTATCCGGCTAACTCAGTTATCCAGGTACGGGGAACGGGTCCCAGAGAAAGACTTTCGTCTTGTTTACATCAGCATCCCCCATTTTCAATCATCATATGAAGATATGAGGTCCCTAGTGTGAGGTTTTGTCCGTTGCTCACCTTCTCGCTCTGTTCCTTTAAGCCTACTCGCTCTGTTCCTTTAGTTTTCTGTTAATCAATTGCATTCTCCTCACCTCACTAGCCCCCACCCTCGCGTTCGTTTGCTCTTCAGCAGCCACACCCTTGGACTACCTGTCATTATGTGTTTGATTGGTCTGGTGCCGAACACACACTTCTAGTTTAATTATCAATTACCTCCCGCACCTGATGTGTATTCTAATTAGCACCCCTGTGGGCTTTAAGTACCTCGCTCTTCCCCTCTAGCCTTGTCGGGTCGTTCCTTATCATATCTCTGTCACCTAACTCCTTCGGGAGGTTCTCTGTCTGTTATGCTGTTTTCATCTCCGTCGTGAGATGCGCTCTAGCCTTCGCCTCCTGTCGCCGTTTGCCTGGAAGGAGACACTGGACTGCGCTCTCTAAACTTCCACGGGAGGTATTCCAGTGTTCCACTTCAGACCTCCGCGCAGCAGACGTCCAGACGCGCATCCAGACCTCCGCGCCAGATGCACTCAAGCCTTCGCCACCTGTCGCCGTTTGCCTGGAAGGAGACACCGGACTGCGCTCTCTAAACTTCCACGGGAGGTATTCCGGTGTTCCACTTCAGACCTCCGCGCAGCAGACGTCCAGACGCGCATCCAGACCTCCGCGCAGCAGACGCCCAGACGCGCATCCAGACCTCCGCGCAGCAGACGCGCTCTTCACTCCAGACGCGCATCGCTTCCTAATACTCTACGGGAGGATGCGTCTCTCCGAGCCGGCGCGCTCTTCCGCGCAGATGCGCTCTTCACTCCAGACGCGCATTCAGACGCACTCCAGATGCGTCCTCCGTACCGGCGCGTACTCCAAGCAGACGCGCACCACTCAGACCTCCGCGCCAGATGCGCCCTCCTTACGGGCGCGTACTCCAAGCAGTCGCGCACCACTCAGACCTCCGCTTGGACAACCCGTTCCCCGTGGCGACGCGCTCGCCCTGTTGTTCCTGCTCTCTTTACGCACAGCGCCTGGGTGAGTTTTGCAAGACTGTCTTTGACCCTATTCGTTTTTCGTGTGTTTAAGACACTGAAGATATCCTGCTTTTTGTCAGACTGTCACTCACCCAGCGTCAGCTTTTTGGATTGTTCATTGGGATAATATTTGCTTTAACATCGCTCACTGTGTGTATTCACACCGAAGATATTATCACTTGGATTATTGTTTGGACTTCGCTGACTGTGTGTATTCACACCGAAGATACTGTCACTTGGATTATTATTGGGACTTCGCTCACAGTGTTTATTTGCACCGAAGATTCTATCACGTGGATTTGTGTTTGGGACGTTACTCACAGTGTGTATTTACACCGAAGATTCAGTCACTTGGATTACTCTGTTTTGGGACAAGTCACTTCTCCTGTCACCTGCTCTGTTCCCAACTGTACTCTGAGCTAACCCGCTCCCTCTCTCCCTCTCGGTCCCGTTTACCACCTCGGAGAGCTGCCGAGAGGAATCTGCAGAGCGGCTCTGACGTCACCGTCTGCTTCCCCAGACGAACCATCCCGGGAGAAGCTGCAGAGCAGCAACATTCTTCTAATGCTTGTATCCCAGTCTTTGTCTGTTTTCCCCTCTCTTGTCCTCCTAGTCCTCCCTGTCCCCAGCCCGCCTCCGCGGGCCTCTGTCCCTGTTTCCCCTCTCTAGTCCTCCTAGTCCTCCCTGTCCAGTCCTCCTAGTCATCCTAGTCCTCCCTGTCCAGTCCTCCTAGTCCTCCTAGTCCTCCCTGTCCAGTCCTCCTAGTCCTCCCTGTTCCTGCCTGTTTCCCCTGCCCTGGCCCAGTCCGTTAGCCTTCCCTAGCCTTCCCCTCAGCCAGCTCGCCTCTTAAAGGCACTGGTCCTTTTCCCTATTCTTGTTTTCCCTGTAATTTGTGTTCTCCCTTAAAGGGACAGTGCCGTTTTCTGTGTGTTTTCAATAAATGCCCAGTTCTTGGCTTACTCTCATACCTGTCTTGTGTTGTGCGATTGGGGTCGGTTACAAACCATAACAGTACGACCCGACCAATCGACGACCCCAGCCAGCACAGACGGTGTATGTTGAGTTTGCCTTTTTTTTGTTTTGTTACCCCTGTTAGCTTGTTAGTCTCCCCTGTTAGCTCCCTTGTTAGCCTCGTTGGCTCCCCTGCAGCTTGTTAGGCCTCTACTACCAGCATGGCCCCAGTCTGCTAGCTTTGCCCCGGCTGCTAGCACAGCCTCTATGTTAATGCAGCCCTTGCTGCTGGCATAGGCCCTGTAGCTAGCCATGCCCAGGCAGCTAACCCGGCTCTCTGCATGGCCTCCACTTTTTGTGTAGTTTTTCCCACTGCTAGGACTGCCCTTTCAGCTATCAAGGTCAGTTTTCTCCCACTGCTAGGACTGCCCTTTCAGCTAGCAAGGTCAGTTTTCCCACTGCTAGGACTGCCCTTTCAGCTAGCAAGGTCAGTTTTTCCCACTGCTAGGACTGCCCTTTCAGCTAGCAAGGTCAGTTTTTTCCCACTGCTAGGATTGCCCTTTCAGCTAGCAAGGTCAGTTTTTTCCCACTGCTAGGACTGCCCTTTCAGCTAGCAAGGTCAGTTTTTCCCACTGCTAGGACTGCCCTTTCAGCTAGCAAGGTCAGTTTTCTCCCACTGCTAGGACTGCCCTTTCAGCTAGCAAGGTCAGTTTTTCCCACTGCTAGGACTGCCCTTTCAGCTAGCAAGGTCAGTTTTCTCCCACTGCTAGGACTGCCCTTTCAGCGAGCAAGGTCAGTTTTCTCCCACTGCTAGGACTGCCCCTTCAGCTAGCAAGGTCAGTTTTCTCCCACTGCTAGGACTGCCCCTTCAGCTAGCAAGGTTAGTTTGCTCCCACTGCTAGGACTGCCCCTTCAGCTAGCAAGGTCAGTTTTCTCTCACTGCTAGGACTGCCCCTTCAGCTAGCAAGGTCAGTTCCCCACAGCTAGGACTGTCCCTCCAGCTAGCTTGTTCTCTCATGCTGGTCCAGCCCTGTCTGCCAGCCTAGCTCCGGCAGCTAGCGCAGCCTCTATGTTGATGTAGCAGTACAGCTAGCATAGGCCCTGTAGCTATCAGTGCCCTGGCAGCTACCCTTTCCCTCTGCTAGCCCCTTCCCTGTTCCCCTCTCCAGTGCCCCTGGTCCAGCCCTGTCTGCCAGCCTAGCTCCGGCAGCTAGCGCAGCCTCTATGTTAATGTAGCGGTACAGCTAGCATAGGCCCTGTAGCTATCAGTGCCCTGGCAGCTACCCTTTCCCTCTGCTAGCCCCTTCCCTGTTCCCCTCTCCAGTGCCCCTGTTCCAGCCCTGTCTGCCAGCCTAGCTCCGGCAGCTAGCGCAGCCTCTATGTTGATGTTGCATTACAGCTAGCATAGGCCCTGTAGCTATCAATGCCCTGGCAGTTACCCCTCAGCTCCTCTGGTTACCCCTCAGCTCCTCTAGTTACCCTTCAGCTACCCTGGTTACCCCTCGGCTATCTTGTTCCTTGCTAGCCCCACTTTTGTTGTAGCTTCCCCTGCTAGCATGGCCCGGTACTTTTTGTTTGTTGCCTTGTTTTGTCCCCTGCCGCTCTGTCTGTATTTTTGGGTCGCCGGGTGGCTCCCGTGGAGGGGGGGGTACTGTGAGGTTTTGTCCGTTGCTCACCTTCTCGCTCTGTTCCTTTAAGCCTACTCGCTCTGTTCCTTTAGTTTTCTGTTAATCAATTGCATTCTCCTCACCTCACTAGCCCCCACCCTCGCGTTCGTTTGCTCTTCAGCAGCCACACCCTTGGACTACCTGTCATTATGTGTTTGATTGGTCTGGTGCCGAACACACACTTCTAGTTCAATTATCAATTACCTCCCGCACCTGATGTGTATTCTAATTAGCACCCCTGTGGGCTTTAAGTACCTCGCTCTTCCCCTCTAGCCTTGTCGGGTCGTTCCTTATCATATCTCTGTCACCTAACTCCTTCGGGAGGTTCTCTGTCTGTTATGCTGTTTTCATCTCCGCCGTGAGATGCGCTCTAGCCTTCGCCTCCTGTCGCCGTTTGCCTGGAAGGAGACACTGGACTGCGCTCTCTAAACTTCCACGGGAGGTATTCCAGTGTTCCACTTCAGACCTCCGCGCAGCAGACGTCCAGACGCGCATCCAGACCTCCGCGCCAGATGCACTCAAGCCTTCGCCACCTGTCGCCGTTTGCCTGGAAGGAGACACCGGACTGCGCTCTCTAACCTTCCACGGGAGGTATTCCGGTGTTCCACTTCAGACCTCCGCGCAGCAGACGTCCAGACGCGCATCCAGACCTCCGCGCAGCAGACGCCCAGACGCGCATCCAGACCTCCGCGCAGCAGACGCGCTCTTCACTCCAGACGCGCATCGCTTCCTAATACTCTACGGGAGGATGCGTCTCTCCGAGCCGGCGCGCTCTTCCGCGCAGACGCGCTCTTCACTCCAGACGCGCATTCAGACGCACTCCAGATGCGTCCTCCGTACCGGCGCGTACTCCAAGCAGACGCGCACCACTCAGACCTCCGCGCCAGATGCGCCCTCCTTACGGGCGCGTACTCCAAGCAGTCGCGCACCACTCAGACCTCCGCTTGGACAACCCGTTCCCCGTGGCGACGCGCTCGCCCTGTTGTTCCTGCTCTCTTTACGCACAGCGCCTGGGTGAGTTTTGCAAGACTGTCTTTGACCCTATTCGTTTTTCGTGTGTTTAAGACACTGAAGATATCCTGCTTTTTGTCAGACTGTCACTCACCCAGCGTCAGCTTTTTGGATTGTTCATTGGGATAATATTTGCTTTAACATCGCTCACTGTGTGTATTCACACCGAAGATATTATCACTTGGATTATTGTTTGGACTTCGCTGACTGTGTGTATTCACACCGAAGATACTGTCACTTGGATTATTATTGGGACTTCGCTCACAGTGTTTATTTGCACCGAAGATTCTATCACGTGGATTTGTGTTTGGGACGTTACTCACAGTGTGTATTTACACCGAAGATTCAGTCACTTGGATTACTCTGTTTTGGGACAAGTCACTTCTCCTGTCACCTGCTCTGTTCCCAACTGTACTCTGAGCTAACCCGCTCCCTCTCTCCCTCTCGGTCCCGTTTACCACCTCGGAGAGCTGCCGAGAGGAATCTGCAGAGCGGCTCTGACGTCACCGTCTGCTTCCCCAGACGAACCATCCCGGGAGAAGCTGCAGAGCAGCAACATTCTTCTAATGCTTGTATCCCAGTCTTTGTCTGTTTTCCCCTCTCTTGTCCTCCTAGTCCTCCCTGTCCCCAGCCCGCCTCCGCGGGCCTCTGTCCCTGTTTCCCCTCTCTAGTCCTCCTAGTCCTCCCTGTCCAGTCCTCCTAGTCATCCTAGTCCTCCCTGTCCAGTCCTCCTAGTCCTCCTAGTCCTCCCTGTCCAGTCCTCCTAGTCCTCCCTGTTCCTGCCTGTTTCCCCTGCCCTGGCCCAGTCCGTTAGCCTTCCCTAGCCTTCCCCTCAGCCAGCTCGCCTCTTAAAGGCACTGGTCCTTTTCCCTATTCTTGTTTTCCCTGTAATTTGTGTTCTCCCTTAAAGGGACAGTGCCGTTTTCTGTGTGTTTTCAATAAATGCCCAGTTCTTGGCTTACTCTCATACCTGTCTTGTGTTGTGCGATTGGGGTCGGTTACAAACCATAACACCTAGAGGACAACCACACCTTTACTCTAGCCAAGTTACCAGAGGGCAGAAAGACAGTGGGAGGGAAATGGGTGTATTCAATCAAGGAGGGTATTGAAGGCCACGACAAGTACAAAGTATGGTTTGTAGCTAATTGCTTAAATGATGAAGGAGGGTACTCCATGTTTAAATACGGAAGGAGGGCGGCTACACTGCTTAAATGCAGGAGGAGGATACTCCAGGTTTAAATACGGAAGGAGTAGAATCCAGGTTTAAATACCTTAGTGGATTCCATGTTTAAATACTGAAATGGATCCCATGTTTAAATACAGAGGTGGATGATTTACCATGTTCTAAATGATTTAATTATGTGGAAAATATCCTGAAACGATTTGACTGATGTAAGAGATGTATAGAGAAGCTGTGGGTAGCCTCAGTTGTTTGACAACCTGTACTTGCCCTGACCTATGTTTTGTAGTGAGTAAAAATTGTCACAGCATTTTGCTGACCCCACAGAGAAGCATTGAATTACGTCAAAAACATGTTTTTCGTTATCCCAAAGGTACAGCAGACGAACAGCTGTGTTTCAGAAAGGGCAGCGAGGGTTTAGGGCTTAAAGCCCGCAGTGACACTGTCAACTTGTGACTTTACTTACTTACTTAGGCCTTTTTATTCCTTTCGGAACATAGGCCGTCTGTCTTGCGCCATCCTCTCCAGCTGTTTCCACGTCAGTCCCCTTGTCTTGAGTTCCTGCTCAGTGTCTCTTCTCCAGGGCCCTCATTCATCAACGTGGCATAGAAAATGTTCTATTTCCACACGTAAGCACAGAATTTAGAATCAGTGCACGCACAAAAAAAACGGGATTCATCACACGTGCGTACACAGGTTCTACGCACACCTGTCTTGATAAATATGACTTTGATCCTACGTTTGAGCTTGTGCACTGTTTTAAGTATTTGCATACCAGAACCGCCCCGATTAACCATATACGGTAATGGAATACCCCCATGAAATGTGGAAAAATGGACTAAGCCGAGGGAAGCGTGTTATGAGACAGGCTGACAGACGTGTACACACGTACGGTGATGTCGGATATGATATCTATTAACCATTGCTGCCTGGGCAGCGCAAACACTAATAAAGACCGTGCTGGAATATGACTGCCTTTTCCCGTGTTGTTTGATTAATACCCAGGGATTAAAGTTCTCCTCAATTTTATTCCAAATCGCGATGGATTTTCCGTCAATTTTCTACCTGCTGCATATGATTTCTAGAGGCATACTACAATCTATTTTGATGTCAGTATTGGGTAGCCTATATAAACAATAATACGAGAGCATATACAAGAACAATGAATCTTACTGCCATGTATGATGTAGCAGATACGCCATGTGTAGCCTGCCTATATGTGATCAATACAAACATGAACTTGAATTCCATCATGTCTGTGTGCGGGAGCTCACAAGGCTGTTGTCACAGTGGAAATAAGAACGTGCACTGAAAAGTTACAGTATGTAGTTGGTTGATTATTTGTATGACAGTCAGTAAACCCTTGCAAAAAGTATCCGTTTTATTTAATGAATTGAAAACATTCAGCATCGCCTTCCTCCCGGCATCCAGCAATAACATGTATCAGGCAAATGCGCATCGCAACATTGACTTAGTGGAATCCCTTTCTATTCACATAACTGCATTTGTGATGGAGCTTTGACAGCTACAGTAACAGTCTATTGCTCGATCCATCTCCAATATCACGATGGACCGTGCCGGTGGCAAAGACCCGAGGGTGGAGAGGATCTTGAATGAATTCCATCATCATATTTATATGTTGTGTGTCTGTCCACTATGTTTGTTACTTTGTTATCCCCCCCCCCCTATCTATGTAAAGCGACCTTGGGTCTCTTGAAAGGCGCTATATAAAATGAAGCTATTATTATTATTGTTATTATTATCACATCTGAGCGGGAGCTCACAAATAGACTGTTAGTCTCAGTGAAGTTTCAACGGAGGTCATCTATTCTAACCAACAAATTGAAGTAGAAAGCATTTCGTGACCAATCTTATTGGGAAACATGAAACACAAAATAATTCCCTTTTTATTTGAAACAATATTTAATCGCGTTTGGAGGTTGGTGTTTTGCGTCTGCCCCCCCGTGCCAAACAAGCAGGCCAACCTCTTGTTCGCGTGTGAGCCCGTTATAATTACACTACTGTCGCTATTTTATAATGAACTATAATGAATTACGGGTCATACAGAAGTTGAACACTAATGCACGGAAGCTTATTTCCGCCTTGAAACTAATGCAGAACTGAGGAGCGCTTATGCCGTAGTAACGATGTTCTACCACTGGGCGTCAGCTAAGTGTGCTCCGAGCTGTGCGTACACATAAGCACGAAGTCAAGTTCAAGTTGAAATTGACGAATCCCACTCTTTGCTTAGAAATGGTCGTACGCACAGGTTAAGCACATATCTGTGCGTAAGTCAGGTTGATGAATGAGGGCCCAGGTGTTTTTGGGTCTTCCTCTGCCTCGCTTGCCTTGTGGGTTCCAGGTTAATGCCTGTTTGGTTATTGCGGTTTTGTGTCTTCGAAGTGTGTGCCCAATCCAGCTCCATTTTCTCCTGGTCAGCTGGACCTCCACTGATTCTTGCTTGGTGCATTCCCACAGCTTGATGTTGGTGATTGTGTTTGGCCAGAAGATCCTGAGGATACGTCTCAGACAATGGTTGATGAAGGTCTGCAGTTTATTGTTGATGTTAGTGGTGGTTTTCCAGGTTTCAGAGCCATATATAGCAGAATGGATTTGACATTGGAGTTGAAGATTTTGAGCTTGGTGTTGAGTTTGATGTTTCGGGTTTTCCATATCTTGTTTAACATGTTGAATGTTGCTCTTGCTTTTCCTATTCTTGCCCTTACGTCTTCCTCAGTCCCGCCATCAACAGCTATAACACTACCCAAGTATGTGAATTTGTCAACCTCTTCCAGTGTCTGGCCCCCGATGGTTAAACTTGTCAACTTGTGAAGCCGAATGTATGTTTCTAGCTATGACAATGCAGGAATGTGTTTATCTAGAACAACTGCTCGAAGTGATGGACACCTATGTATATATGAAGACTGTTGTTTATGAGGACAATCAGGGAACCATTGTGATTGCTAGGAACCCAGTGTGCCGACATAGATGTAAACATGTCGATATAGGATATCATTTCATCAGATCTGTCATCAGAGAAGAAAGAATGACACTGATTTATTGTCCAAAGGACGACATGGTAGCAGACACTATGAGAAAACCTGTTTCCAAATTGAAATTGAAGTGATTTGCAGAGGTCATGTTTGATGTGTAAATATTGACTGCCATATTCTTTTTGACGTTCTGGATTGTATTATTTTCTTTGTAAATTGTTTTTGGAGAAGTTATACAGTGTGCTATACAACCCTAAGTGGCATCTATGCATTGCTTTTATTTTGTCAATTCTCTGCTCATTTTACGCCTGTCTATATTTATGTCTACATTACTGCTGTGAAGCACTTTGGGTTGCAATTCTTGTATGAAAGGTGCTATAGGTGCTATTGGATTATTATATTATATATTGCATATATTTAGCATTTAGCATCTTAGCATTTAATTTTTTTTTAATTATATATTAGATTATATTTAGATTATTAGATTATATATTGTAACTATAGTTATTGTAGGGCAAATATAACTGAGAGGGCATACATACCCTCATCTTGCACCGTGTTGCCCATATGCGCATGTCCAGAGTTACATTTTTTCTCAGTCACTTTGGTGCATTTCTCACATCACCTTTAACATTTGCATAACAGTTCTCAAAACAATTATTACAAACTGCAAAACCTAGTTGATAACCTGCAAAAGCATGTCATTTGCTCAAAATGGATAGTTCCTTCCTCAAAAGCAAGTATTCATGTCATTGAAAGTGTCAGTGGGTCTCATTCCCGAACGAAGTTACGACAAACAATTTCGTTTTAGCCAGATTTCGGCCCATTTAAGACATATTAGGACTGGGAGTGGGAGTCCCCAAATTTTCCTGAGATCAGATTTGATCGTGGCTCATGATTGATTGACTAATTTAAATTTTCATTATAACTTGACAGACTGTGTTCTCATAGTGATTCCTTCACGTCAATGCTACAGGCCTCCTTGGAATTAATTACTTAATCATAATTAAAATAAATATGACAATATTTGTACGATAAGAAATTACGCATTTGATGTCGGGAAAATAAATAATATGGATTCATCTGATCACAGGGCAGCTGCTTAACCATATCTGAACCAGCTATTTTGGACAAATGTATAATTACTTTAATTACTCAGATATTCAAACACAATTATGCAATTATTGTGAAATGATTGAAAATAATTATTATTTAATGCCTTCTGTGGAATTTGTATTTCTTATTTGTTACACATCTGTTTTAATGATTAATTATATACATTTGAAAAAATGCAGGTCAACATGCAATGTATCCCATTGATTGGTATACAATGGGACAGACCTTTGTTTGATTGATTGATTGATTGAAAACTTTATTAACAGATTGCAGAATGGGTACAGTACAGTCAGGGCCGCCTCAGGGGGTGTGCGAGCAGTTTAAATCTCGCACAGGGCCTCGCATTTCTCCCAGGCGGCCCTGGATGTATGGTATAGAAGATTGAGGAGTTCACCTCTGAGTACACTCTCAGCAGGGCCTCACCATACCAGGCTGTGATATTCCCTGATGAGATGCTCTCTCCTGTGCATGCATAAAAGTTAGTCTGGCTACAGGGAGAGGAGTCCTTTATGATTCCCTTGGTCTTGGCCCTGCACAGCTTGGTATAGATGTATGGTATAGAAGGTTAAAGAGTTCACCTCTAAGTACACTCTCACCAGGGCCTCACCATACCAGGCTGTGATATTCCCTGATGAGATGCTCTCTCCTGTACATGCATAAAAGTTATTTAGTATATTGGGGGCCATCCTGAACTTTCCCAACATTCTGAGGAAGGAGGGAAGTTTTCTGCGACTTCTTTGCCAAACTGTCCATCCGTGTAGACCAGACCTGGGCATTGTACGGCCCGCGGGCCGGATCCGGCCCGCGGGATGATTCTGACCGGCCCGCGAAAGATTACATGATAATAAAAAAAAAAAATAAAAAAAATTAAAAAAAATATATTTTTTTAATATTTTTTTTTATTTTTATTTTTTACTTTTTTTTTTCATGTCAACGTTCACACGCACAGTATACGCTTAGGAGACATGCTCAGAAGATGTTGGTTCTCTTTGGATCCACCTACATATGTGAACAGACATTCTCAGTCATGACGTTTACCAAGTCCAGGTACAGATCCTCTCTCACTGATGAACATCTGGCAGCTGTGCTTCGCATCTCCACCTCAGACATGCAACCTGACTTTGATGGACTTGTTAAAGCTCAACAGAGACTGGATTTCTCACACTGAATGAAAAAAAATAACTGAAGAACACTAAAATGTGGAAATATAACAAGTGAAATGGGACACTTGATCTTTTTTTTGCACAGTTCTGAAAACATAAAATGTTTAATATAGGCATGTAAAGTAAAAAAGGCTACAAAACTGGGACACTTTTCTTTACACAGTTCAGTGACATGTCTTGTTTATTTTTGCTATAAGATGATGTGATGTCTTTAGAAAGCTAAGAAAATCCTTGTTTCAATAGTATATGAAACTCAAAATTCCCTTTGTTATTAATGTTTCACATTTTGTTCATCATTTTGGAAATAAATTCTATTTGAATAAATGATATTTTTGAAAGCTATAACCTCACCTTTTAATTGCCAAATAATAACATACACTCTTACCAGGGGTCAAAACAATGCCATTTACTGCTTTTTATATAGAAATAAAATGTATATTATGCATAATTGAGTTTGGAATTTTGGCCCGGCCCCCCAACATATTTTCAGTTGCTCATTCGGCCCCCCGGGAAAAATAATTGCCCACCCCTGGTGTAGACCATGGGTTCTCAAACTTTTTTATACCACAACCCCATTTTATTTAGAATTTTTTTTGGCGACCCCACACTTAACACATTGAGTGCCACGCCCCTTTGACCATATATGGGCTAGAGTGCCAGCGCTTTAGTCAATGAGAGGACAAGCACATTTGCGAACACATAAACTATATCTTAAATTATGGCTATGGGTATAAAACACCCCTCACTTATCAATGACTTGCTTGCAGTCAACATGTACTAAACGGACTGTTTTTTCATTGGTAAATTTCCGTTTTATACCGTTTTGAATACGAGTATAGTTTTGAAGATTTCTAGTGATTCCAGAAAAATACGCGAAAATAGCCCTTTAGTGGAATACACAAAACACGTTGTAATTGTTCGGCCTATTTATGAATCATTTTCAAATAAACGCTAGATTATCAATAGTATATGTGTACTAGAGAAGCGGGCTGAAAAATCTATTATCTATGCTCTGCCTGGCGCTAACGTTACGCACACACACATACACACATAGGAGACATGTTGTGAACGCTGTGAAAAAAAACTCTGATTAACCCAATACTGGTAAAATAAAGTCCTTACCTCAGATCAGATGTTCTGCAAAAAGATTAATCCAATTCCTGATCGCCATTCCAAATATCGATCGCGTTTATTGATCCAACGTTATACCTCGAAACACATAATCAACGTTTCTTCCAGTTCCCTCAGTGGATGCAATAGTCTCGTGTCAGAAGTAAAATGTGGAGCCCAGAGTTTTTTTTTCTCATGCATTTCCATTGACTCCATTCCAATGGGTGCAATACCATCCGGGAGATGATAGCAGTGTTAATTTTGGCAGCTATTTTCATTTTAGTTTTAGTCTTAGTCATGTGTCAAGTGCTCCTTTTTCGTTTTCATCATATTTAGTCATCTTCATTTATTTTTCGTTTAGTCAGTTTTAGTCAACTAAATGTCTGAGCATTTTAGTCTTAGTCAGTTTTTGTCTCAATTTTGTCTTTTTTGTTTTAGTCTAGATTTAGTCGACGAAAACGGATGACATTTTTGTCTATTTTTAGTTAACGGAAAAAAACTAGAAATAGTCAACATGGAACATTTTCTGATTTAAATTGCGTATTTATTTTTTAACCTAGGGGAATCTGAGTCGGTGGCACAAGTGATACACAAGAAGTATATATGTTGGTGTAGACATGGTCCAATGTATTGTTGCTCCTACAGTATATGTTGGTGTAGACATGGTCCAATGTATTGTTGCTCCTACAGTATATGTTGGTGTAGACATGGTCCAATGTATTGTTGCTCCTACAGTATATGTTGGTGTAGGCATGGTCCAATGTATGCATCAAAGAGAGCATTACGGATGTGGTGACGTTGTTTCTGACCAGAGAGACGACGCTGAACTCTGTCTGTCTTCTGTTTGCTGTGTCTTTCCTTTCTCTCTGCCATGTCTGTCCTCTCTCTGCTGTGTCTGTCCTCTCTGTCATGTATGTCCTCTCTCTCTCTGCTGTGTCTGGCAGCAGTTTATTCTATAACAGGATACTGTAAACTAAGTAAACAGAACACACAGTAGTACTAGTAGTAGTACACACTGATTGCAATCTGCTTGCATAAAAACATTATATTAAAATCACATTCTGAGGTCAGTGTTAAAGTGCCACATGGAAGAGGTCTGGTTAGTGGTTAGAGTTAGAGGTGGTCTAGGTCTGGTTAGGGTAACTTAGGGGTAGTTAAGGATTCATTATAATTTATTATCATTATTTAGATAGATGGATGTAAAGGGCTAGACCAACTATTAACCCCTATCCGGACCTAGACCACCTCTAAGTCACAACCCTAATTTAGGGGTTAAAGTTAGAGGTGGTCAAGGTCTGGTTAGGGGTTAGAGTTAGAGGTGGTCTATGTCTGGTTATACTGATCCGATACCAGTGCATACATAAAAAAATATATATATATTATATTATATAAATTATAAAACTTTTTTTTTTTTTTTTTACAGCTACTGTTTTATATATACTATTTTTTAGTAATAACTAGAAAGTAATGGTATTTATTCAACAACAGGTGATTGTATAGATTAGTATTAGTATCATTAATTGACAACTAAGCTCAATGAGTTCACCCACGGAATGGTTGTTGGTACATTGGTTCCGCACGGACATTATACATTGTTGCGCACTTCCTATCCAGGCTGCTCCGTTTAGGTTTGCTACTGCAGAGGCACTATTGTGATTTTTAATGCAAAATAAATATTCAACATTCTCTTTTGAGACTCCGCCTCAGACTCTTATCATTTGGCACTAAAAGCTAAACATTGTCACCGGTATGGCTGTCTGCATTATGTCATTAATTGTGTGCGAGAGGTCGACGATCAGTGACCACATTAGCGTGAGCTAGCTTAGCCACTAGCTAACGCGAGCTAGATGGAAATACAAACATTGTAACGTTACTGGTGAATAAGTGATTTACCTTGGAATACTCCTTTGCCAACTTGCTGTACTTTGCTTGCAGGTCTGCAGCTGGATTATGAATAGTCCCAACTTTAGCCAAGGTAACATTCAGCTAAAACTAGCTTTTCAAATAGCTCCAGCTAATGCTAATAATGGAGCTCCCCGTCACACTGCTCTAGTCGGGATGATGGCATTAAGAAAAGTTATAATTATTTTGTCTCGTCTTGTTTTAGTCAACAATATCAACATACATAAAGATACATTTCGTCCTGGTTTTTGTAAATTACATTTTCGTGTCCTCAGTTGTGGTCAACGATATTTAATAAACAATTTAGTCTCGTTAGCGTGACATGGTCTTCAATAACGTGACGTCACGTCTCGTTGTCGTCATGAAAAAAACCTTCATTGACGAACATCTTTCGTCATCAATTTAATCAACAAAATTAACACTGGATGATAGGGGGCAGTATTTGCCCTTTTCGAGCTCAGAGCCAGTCCCAATGATAACGTGAGGCTGGATGGATGAAACATTTATGGATATCGCTAATAAAAGAAATAACGATTAAATAACAAGACTTCTCGTCATTGGCACTCAACGCTCACTCAATTGGCGGCCAACACCGAGATTTCTCGTCGTTGGCACCCAATGTGTTAATCTGCACGACAAATAAAGACTTATTCTTCTATAGAATGCGGTTATGGACCGGTGGCTGTCCGTTTATTAACTCATTCCGGGCCAACAGCGCCCTCTGCTGATGGCCCTTCCGTGCCAACACTATATCCAATGGAGAATAGGACTTATTTGCAAGTGCGAGTAAAACATATCAAATATAATAGCAATAGATCTAAATAACACAGTGATCGTCAATGAGTTGCTTCCAATCAACATACACGAAACAGATCATTTTTTCATACATACATTTCCATTTTATACCGTGATGAATATCAATATATTTCTAGGGCGTTCTGTCTCATCTCAATAAACTCCAGCAAATCGAACTTAAATGTATTTCCTTAGAAAGCATGCCATTTGTCGCTTGATTTATGAATCGTTTTCAAATAAACGCGAGATTATCGATAGTATATATGTCCTCATGCACGAAGAGAAGCGGGGTCTGAAAAAGCGCGTCTCCGTACTTTTATCGGCGTGAACACACACACACACACACACGCTCCAATGGCGGAGAAAGGAACATCTGATTACCCCAAGATTCGTAACATAAAGGCCTTACCTCACATCTGATGTCATGCAAAAAGATTAATCCAATTCCTGATCGCCATGCCAAATATCGATTGCGTCCATTGATCCAACGTTATAGTCCAAAACACATAATCCAAGCTGCCCCCCTGACTCGACCAAGCTGCAATAGTATCCAGCTGCATGCCCGAGAAGGGAAACCCGGACCGGAGTTTTTTTTCTGATGCACATACCCAGCCAATCCAATCCAATGATGTGCAATACCATCCGGGAGACGATAGGCGGCGGTATTTGCCCTTTTGCGAGCTCAGACCCATTCCCAACGATAACATCAGGTTGGATGGATGAAAATGAATGGATATCGCTAATAAAAGAAATAACAATTAAAACCCGACTATACTCGTGATTGGCACGGAAGCGATGGCGAGTTAACCCGACTATACTCGTGGTTGGCACTGAATGGGTTAAGGTCAAATGGACCATGGGTCAACTTCCAGACATCGGATGATTGTGGATTCGGGTATCTAAACGTTTTTCTAAAGTTTTGAGAGTACGGATTTGTGCGTGAATGTGGACCCGGGAACACATTGTTTGGGTAAGTCAGTTATGTTATGGTTAAGTATAAATGTTTAGACAAGCTTAATATTTGATTAGGATACTATTAATTAAACAGTAGCTCAGGAGGTAGAGCGGCCATCTGGTAATCTAAAGGTTCCCGGTTAGATTCAGGCTCCTCCCTGCAGCTTCCTTGAGCAAGACACGTAACCCCTAACTGTTCCGGATGGGCAGGTTGGCACCGTGCACAGTTGCCTCTGCCGTCGGTGTGTGAATGTGTGAGTGAATGGGTGATTGTGTTGAGGCATAAGTTGTAAAACAAATAAAACTTTGGATAAAAAGCGCTATATAACGCACAGTCCATTTACCATTTAATACATGCAAGTCTAAGAGGCACATTTCTCCTTCAAATGGTTACCTAATAAGGCACTTGGACTTGGGGGGCAGAATTTTTTCTGGGCTGTGACGTACAGTTTGATTGATTGATTGAAAACTTTATTAACAGATTGCAGAATGGGTACACTACAGTACAGCTCAATACACACAATTGTTAAGGGGATGCAGACCAGAGAAAGACTTTCGTCTTGTTTACATCAGGGTCCCCCATTTTCAATTCATCAGGACATATATGACATACATGACATACAGATAGACAGTACTGCTACATCTATACATTTCTGACATACCAGATTTGCAAATACAGTACTGTTTGTGATACAAAAAGAGTCAAGAAAAGGGAGTATATACATTTGACGTAGAAACTGTACATTGGAGGAGGTTGGGTGGGGTTGTGTGGGGGGGTTGGGTAGATTGGGATATTGACAACCATACTGGGTAATTTACATTAGAGGTGGTTGGGGGGGGGGGGGGGGAGAAACACTGTATAAACAAGCAAAACTGTACATTGGGGGGGGGGGGGGGACACACTGTACAAACAAGCAAAATTGTACATTGGAATATTGACAAAACCATACTAGGTAAATTACTGTACATTGGAGGGGGTTGGGTTAGGACATTTACAGGGGCCAGTTTCGAATTGCAGTCTCCCGTAGGTGTCCCTTGAGAGTGGTTTTGAAAGTGGGTAGTGATTCACATTCCTTTACAGTTTTGGGTAGGGCGTTCCACATTGATGTGGCATAATTGCGAAACGTGTTTAGTCCCTTGTTTGAGCCGAATCTGGGTTTAACATGATTTGTGGAGCTCCCTCTGGTGTTGTGATCGTGGTATTCACTGACCTTTGGGAAGTATTTTGACAGGGGTGAGGTGGGTTCTAGGAGTAAGGTCAAGCAGTAGTCTGACCAGTTTGTTTTGAGATGTTTGTAATTTAGTTTTTAGCGCCTTTGAGGTGCTTTGGTACCATGAGGTGCAAGCATAGTCGTAGTACCCTTGAATGAGTGCTCCTGCCAGAGTCTTCAGGGTATTCTTGTTTACCAGAGAGGTGATCCGGTACAAGAATCAAGTTCGTTGGTTGACTTTTTTTATTACATTGGATGCCATTTTGTCACAGGAGAGATTAGCCTCTAGGATGGAACCCAGGTAGGTAATTTCATCTTTCCTTGTGACAATATTGTCACCCACTGTAACTGAGAAGCCATCGGTCTTGCTGAGTTTGTTATTTGAACCGAAGAGAATGGACTCTGTTTTGCCCATGTGTAATGATAGTTTGTTATCAGCGAGCCATATGTAGATTTTGCCTAGTTCCGAGCTGAGGGTTTTTTCAACCTGTAACTTGTCAGAGACCAGCAGGGCTGAGTCGTCCGCAAACAGGAACAAGTTGCAGTCACAAGCTGACGACATGTCATTTGCATAAATTAGGAACAGTAGCGGTCCTAGTATGCTTCCTTGTGGAACACCACAGCTCACTGTGAGGGGGGGGGGATAGGGTACCGTTTACCTCCACCATCTGTTCCCTCCCCTCAAGGTAGGATTGCATCCAGGTCACTGATAGACTATCAAAACCAATTGCTTTTAGCTTGTCAATCAGAATGGAGTGATTGACAGTGTCGAAGGCCTTTTGTAGGTCCAGCATGACCATGCCGCAGTATTTGCCCGCGTCCACCTCTTGTTTGATGTGGTCGTTCAAATAGAGAAGGCATGTGTCAGTGGAGTGGGATGTTCTGAAGCCAGATTGGAATTCGTAGATTAGATTTTTTTCCGCTAGGTACTTTTCGACCTGTTTGTAGACAATTTTTTCCATGACTTTTGAGATGGAGGTGAGAATAGAAACAGGGCGGTAGTTGCCTGGTTCTAATTTGCTGCCCTTTTTGTGCAGAGGGGTCACCCTCGCAATTTTGAAGTCCTTGGGGACGTGTCCCTGTTTTATGGAGAGGTTTATTATGTGTGTGATGACTGGGGTGATGGCGGCTGCTGAGTACAGATAGTCGGTGTAGGATTGTTGTAAATACTGCCATAGACGGAGTGGGTGGGTGGACCATCCAGAGTTCACAGTGAAAAGCATTTTTTCTCTGAAAGATAAGACTCATTGCAAACATTGTGAACACGAGCGGATGGTCGTCGGTGAAACCGGCAGTTCTGCTAGAGGGAAATTAAGACAGGAGGCTGATAAACTAAATGGGTTCTCACTTTTTATTCAGACAAAATCCCTCACTTCATCTCTTGCACGGCTCCTGTTGCAGCTTCAAACGCCACTCAGTTAATTGCTTATTTCCACTATTATCCTCCCTCCATCAACTACAGGCCAAAAGTGAATGAATCATATTCATTATCAAATTAATAAAAATGTGATCAATAATTCTATGACCAGCTATTCTATGACCAGCTATTTATGGGAATGATTTGGGGGCCGTGCCTGATCAGAGGTTTACGCCGCGAAAAACAAAACAACTTAACCAGTTTATTTATTTATTTGCAGGGACAATGCACATTGATTAACATTTCTGTAAATGTGGCAGTTTTAGCCAGCCGGCTAATTTTCAACAGCAGTCCCTGGGCAAGATGTTCCTAGAAACCAGTAACCAATATAAATCATACTTTTTAATCATGCACAATCATGGGTTATATAAGCAAATTTCAACTTAGGGCCATAGGGCTGCCCTTGACTAAATAGATTCAGATTCCTTTATTGTCACGTATGTTCAGTACCTTACAGCAAAAAAAGAGTGAAATGAAATTTGTTGTGGTCCCTCGACCATAGCAGCTTCCAATAATATAAATACAATACAATTAGCATAGAATAATAATAAATAATAGACAGTTCTAAAAAGTGTGCAGTGTAGATAACAGGATGTAGATATTATACTATATAGAAGCTATGTACAGTTCCAAAACAAAGTATGTTGTGAGGTGCAATAATCAATAATTATGCAAAATGTTTGCAGTGTGTAAAATGTAATGTGCAATATACGGTTTTATCAGCCGCAACAACTATAAATAAATCCTTGTACCACACCAGTCATGCAGAAGGACCTCTATACATCTTTGGTAGAGCTTCAGTTCAGTTCAACGTTATCACCCCAGATGGGAAACGTGACTTACAGTCAGGGGCACCAGATAAAAACAAATAACAAATGTTGCTGGACATACAATACAAAAAACAATAACACAACAAATGTTCCTGGATATACAATACAAAACACAATAACACAACAAATGTTGCTGGATATACAATACAAAACACAATAACACAACAAATGCTCCTGGATATACAATACAAAAGACAATAACACAACAAATGCTCCGTACCTGGCTAACTGAGTTAGCCGGATAATTTTCAGCATAGCTTGACTTAAGCCAGACCTTTCTGTTCCCCGAAGTCGGATTTTCTAAATCACCATGGTAACAGATCAGAAAGTTTGAACCTGGTCCGGAGCAGGGTTAAGTTCAGTTAGCTGGATGAACCATGGCCACGCCCTCGCAAAGAAATGCCAGCTCGCTTCCTGAAATATTTCTCACAATCTAGATCCCATTATACCATTCTGAATTATGTTTTTGTGCTTCGTTTTCCTAGAGGGGGCTTTTGAAATGTATAATAATAGAACTAAATGCTGATAATAAATCGTATTCAGCCTATAGATTTACTTTGTCCTAAATAAAATAATGCACGTCATATACGGCGCTCGGAGTCGCGATACACGCTGCATGTGGTTATTTTAATAACGGCGCATTGCAAATGTGAATCCTGCAGGGATATTTTTAATGAATGAAACCTATCGGCCGTTTGGCTCTGATTAGTTTCATATATTCTCCGCTGTAGATTTGCTTAACGGAGCGCCCGGATTGTGTTTCATTCAAGCATAAAATTGAAGTGACTATGCGTGGATTGTGGTCTTTGTGGATTATGAATTACGAGGAATCTGAGGATTGTTGAATTGTATCATCACTCACACGTTATTGTGATATTGTAACTGGGATTAAAATGTCTGATGAGATGCGCTGTTTGACGGATTTGAGCAATTGAATGAGCCGTTGACGTCACATTAATGCATTTGAGAATAAAGAGATAAAACTTCATTCAAAAGAAAAATATTCGAAACACGGGTCTCTTGTCCATTGATGGATACACAATGAATATATCCTGTCTGGCACAGTGGTGCAACGGCTATTGCTCACTCCTGTCAAGCGGATGACCCGAGTTCGAAACCCTGCGTTTCGAATATAATTTTTTTGGAATATAATATTAATGACTATATGCAAAAGTAGCCTAGTTTTAAGTTAAAATATTATAAATCTACATGCATTGAGGATGTCATTCTTTATATAGCTCTCAACGTGCACCAAATTGAAGTATTTACATTGCAAAAAGAAAAAAAAAACTAGAAGAAGGGGGATTCGAACGCGGGTCGTCCGCGTGAGAGGCATAAGGACCATCCATCACACCACGGTGCCAGACAAATAAAACATCCACCATACATCCATCAATGGATAAGAGAGCCGTATCCTTATTCTGAAAGAGTTGAACTAATTATTTTCGCTAGCAAGATCTCATTTGATTATCCATTCCATAAACCTACTGCCAGCAGGCACGTTTAAAGAAATATAATCTGATTGATTGGGGTAATGAGGGATTTAAAATTAGCCTATAGATTATGCATTTAACTTGTCGGCGAGGCTATTGAGCCGTACTGCATTGTACCCATTCTGCAATCTGTTAATAAAGTTTTAAATCAATCAATCAATCAATGCCGTTAGAAAATCAGGATTTCTGCGATCGACACCTGCTGTCTTTTCAGCTGAGGCGGGTGGGCGCAATTATCCTGAGTCTCAAGTCTGGTTCGAATGAACGAGACTGAATCAGCGTTCGAGGAACAGGAAAATCCCAGATTTAAACATCGGGTTAATTGAATCTGGATAATGGGACTCTTGATCGACTTAGTTGAACCAGGTACGGGGAATAGGGCCCTGGACATACATTATACAGAACGCAACAAAGCAATATATAAACTGCTGGATGACATGTAAATTGAGCAGGGTTATTGCACAGCGAACAAAGGAGTTTTTACTGCTATTACAGTAAAACTGGGGTACTCTAAATCAACGACCTGAGGGTAGAGTCTCAAACTCAGAGTGAAATGTAAAGTCTAAACTCTCCAATATAGACCTGGCCTTGCCGAGAACTTGCGGGTCAAAGAGAGCAAAATGGGGGGAGTAACGTAGTCACTTTACAGAGCTTAAGAGCGAACCTACTGATTAATGGACTAATTGACTTGGAAGGGGCAGCCTTAGTGTGCCAACTGTTTGATTTGATCCCTAACAGGTTTGTGTTGGAGTAGAGAGCATGTTTGAGTCTAATATTATAGCATTACTGTGGCTTCTTTCACCTCCCTTTCATGCCTCATGTTAACACATTTGCACATTAATAAACACTTTCCACGCCAGACCCGATGATTGTCGGGTCAACTCGCCACACGTTCGGCGCCAGACTCAAGTATAGTCGGGTTTTGGTCATTATTTCTTTTATTCGCTATTTACATTGATTATCCATCCAGGGAGCCTGATGTTATCATTGGGAATGGGTCTGAGATCGCTAACGTCCAATACCGCCGCCTGCCGCCTTGCGGCCGGTATTGCACATCCTTTGAAACTCTCTGGCTTGGGCTGTGCGTCAATCTAAAAAGTTTGGGCCAGGTTTTCCTTGTCGGGCAGGACAAGCGTTTATAATGCATGGATTGAGGAGAATCAAGCACTCCCGGTTCATGTTCTTTGGTGGATTATGTTGGGAACATGATCTACATCAATACTTAGAATGGCGATCAGCTAATTGGAATATTCTTTTTGGAGTACATCCTAGTCAAGGTAAGGGCTATATGGTATCAATCTTGCGTTGATCCAAGAATCCATTCACTGCGATCTGAGCGTATGTGTGTAATGTGTGTGTGTAACATATTCCGTTGGTGACGACCAAAGCATAGAAAAACAACCCCCCCCCCCCCCCTACCCTTTCATGCATTCATGATGAAACATAATACCAATAATATAGCGTTGATTTCAGATTGATTGTTGATACAGGCGAGAAACGGCACGGTTTTGAGTGAATTGCACGTATTGCTGCATAGCGTAGTTTTCAGGATTACTCTAAAACTATACTCATATTCACCACTGTATGAAACAGGAATGTATTTTCACAAATTGAACGATAGAGGGCGGCTAAGTGGCGCAGTGGGCAAGGCGCTCGCCACTAACACAGGAGATGCTGGGTTCGAGCCCAGCTCTCGGCATTGCTACCAGCTTGGCTGGTAGTTCATACTAACACAATTGGCAGTGTTAGGGGTGGGAAAGCTGGTGGGTGGGGATTGGACGTTGTGGACAGTGACTCCTACAGGTCGGTTGGTGCACCTGTACAGCAGAATCAGGAAGTGACGAGGGCAGCGTGAGCCTCCCACGCGTTACTCCTCGCCACTGAGAGATTGCGCTGTTCAGGTGAAAAGATGCGACAGCTGCCTCCTCGTGTACCGGAGGGGACACGTGATGCAAGGCTTGGTCCTCACTGCAGTGGGAGGCATGGTCTAGCAACGTTCGAGACAGGGGAGGGAAGAATTGAAGGGAGAATTGGCGAGGTAAAATTGGGATGGGAGAAAATAGAAAAATAAGGAGAAAAAGTGGATAAAAAATAAATAAAAAATTTAACGATAGATACTCAATGTCAAATGGGCAATAGTATTACTATATCCATAGCTATGATATATAATATAGTTTGAGCCCTGCAAACACCACCACGCATTCATATACTTTGCTTGTTTACGTACTTTTGACTTCTATTTATACTTATCTATTTTTATCTAGCACACTCTCAGGAGCAAAACAGAAAGAAGCATTTCATATAAAAGTATTCTGTATTTTTGTATGACAACTAATAAAGAAACTTGAACTTTAAAGCGCTGGCCTTTCAACAGTAACAGTAAACAGCACCCTCTGGCGCTGAAAGTGTTAACAGCTGAGCTATTCCCATGCTTTGCTGTCAGATGTGACAACACCATCTGTACTTTTTGCAGGCATGTTGATGTTTAATGGCAGATTTACAGTAGACTTATGAATATTGTGGATTTGATTGCTATTGTAAGCACATTTTCCCATTGAATTCCCCATGAATTCCCCATGAATAAAGGAATATATTATCTTATCTTACATGTGGATCATATTCGGATGATCGTTGGTACAAAACAAATAAACAAATAAAAATCCTGACGCAAAGCATTATTCCTATTGTGTCATTTTGATTCAAACACTACTTGTCTGGTTACAACTCACTGTCAGAAAAGGAACAATAACCTGTTTGTATGGACAAAGTGGACACCGCTCTGTTTCCGTTGATGAACGGCGGCTTCAGATCGAGGGCGATGTTCGTTCAGTGGGATATTTGATAGGGTTCCAGAGATAATGACATTTGGAATGACGGACGACCAGCGCTATATGCATTGAAAAACAACCTGCCGGCATGTGGCTCTGAGGTTTAGCAGAGAAAGGAGAAGAAATGTGGTGGCTAATGTACAGTCTCCGGTATATTAGAAGCACGTAATAGACTATTTTGTTCTATCAGTTTCCACAGTTGACAGGGTGAAATCACACTGCTCATTCATGCCTGCTGTGATGTGTGCACACAGACACTTGCAAAATGACCGGTCTTTGAGGACCAACTTATTTTCAGGTGCAATGAGGCGCACTTGCGCTACAGGCACATCCTCGATTTAAAGCGACTCTTCCTGACACATCAGCTCCCTCTCCTTTTCCCTCGACACAAACCCCCCAAAAAATTATCAATAGCACCCTAATAGAATCCATTTAACTCTGTGTTGTGCACAGAATTCTTTGTCATTCGCGATTTGTCAATAGTGCCTGAGCAGGGGAGTGGCACGGGTTGGCCAACGTGCGCTGTTCAATCTCCTAGTGATCACTCTCCGATAGCGGAAGAACGTCATCACTACTGTACACCCTATTCACATACGACTGTGTGGCCTCCCAGAACAACACCAGTGTCATCAAATTCGCTGAACTGATCACTGGGGGTGGGGGGGCTGAGGAGGCGTACAGAAGGGAGGTGGCGGAACTAGTGGCCTGGTGTCCGGACAATAATCTCTCCTTGAACGCAGACAAGACCAAGGAGATGATTATTGACCCACGGAGGAGGAGTGTACAGTACACACCTCTGTACATAGGTGAGACAGAGGTGGATAGGGTGAAAACTAGGGGTGGAACGGTTCACAAAATTCACTGTTCGGTTCGTATCACAGTTTTGGGGTCATGGTTTTCAGTTCGGTTCGGTATACGTTGTTTTTTATTTAAAAATAAATGTAACACTCCAAAAATACCATACATCAGCATAATAATAATAATAATAATAATAATAATAATAATAATAATAATAATAATAATAATAATAATAATAATAATAATAATAATAATAATAATAATAATAATAATAATAATGCAGGACCTGTCGCAGAGGTCTTTAATTGGCATGCAATTATCCTCAATGTTAGCGGTTAGCACACACACACACCGGAACACACACGCATGCATTGTTTTTGCCGCTGCGATACTCCTCTGCGCTTAACCCATAAAATATATAGCCTAAAAATAATCCAACTTTTCAGTTATTCACACGGACGTAGTCATGCAAAAACTGAAAGAATGATGCAGTTTGACATCAGGCACCTTATTTTAACAGTGACCGGTTAGAGCTAGGAGAGATTTTGGTATAGCAAGAGGGGGAGGCATTGCTGTAAAAAAGGTTTGCCTTAAACTATCTTGAATCTTGAATCTCAAGGCGCGTCTGGCCGCGTGTTTAGAATAGCGTACAGGCTGCTGCACGGCGATGGAAGTGTGGCAGAAACCCAGCCACAACTCAACGCTCTGGTTGGCAAGGTCACACCAACATGTCCCTGAAGAAGCTTGTCCTCCCCTCTTGTTACAAAGAGCATGTCCTTTTTCAACTTTGATTCTTAAATGTTTAAGCCTGTTGTTTAACCAACACACTAGCTGTCAATATATACATGAATAATACATTCATGAATAAACAAACAAACAGTATAAGAACACTGTCTATATCTCACTTCACATTGCTGAATTAGCTTCTCGAATACAAATGCCTCATACAGTAACTGTGCCCCTTACATTTAGTTTAAAGCATATTTTACTGTGTTAAGAATACAAGGCTTTCATTCTAATGTTCAAGTACAAGTTTCTTTATTAGTTGTCATACAGAAATACAGAATACTTTTGTATGAAATGCCTCTTTCTGTTTTGCTCCTTAGAGTGTGCTAGATAAAATATAAGTATGAAATAAGTATAATAAGTATAAAATAGAAAGTCAAGTACAAACAAAACAAAAATGTTCAATATACATATATACAATGCAGAGTAGAGAAGGTAACTGAGTACAATTACAATACAATATACAGTACAATGCAGACATGGATGCAGATGAGGTACAACTTAGCTTGTGGTGCCACTTTGTGGTGGTAAGGTGCAATGTGCAATGAGGTGCAATGAGGTATGAGTTTTAGTGCAATCTCTTTGCCAATAAATATAAAGTGTCTAAAGTTTGTAAAGTGGGTGCTACAGTGAGTTGTTTATTTAAAGTGAGTGTGGATGTGTGTGCTGTGAGTGTATTTGATGGTTTGTTAGATACTGTAGTGTTATTGTCATTGAGCATCCTGATGGCCTGGGGATAGAAGCTCCTTCTGAGTCTCTCTGTGCTTGCCATGCGACTCCAGTGTCGCTTGCCTGACCGCAGCAGTTCAAAGAGGCAGTTGTTTGGGTGGCTAGAGTCTTTA
The DNA here is from genome assembly GCF_963971535.1 of Notolepis coatsorum. Taxonomy (NCBI): domain Eukaryota; kingdom Metazoa; phylum Chordata; class Actinopteri; order Aulopiformes; family Paralepididae; genus Notolepis; species Notolepis coatsorum. The sequence goes on along the minus strand of NC_140173.1, from coordinate 4,222,896 downwards.
ATTATTCTCTTAGCCTTACCCATGCAACGCTTGTTGTAAATGTCTTGGAGAGTGGGAAGCCCACCTCCAATTGTGCGTTCGGCTGAACGGGCCACTCTCTGTAGTCTGCTACGGTCTTGTGCGGTGCTATTCCCAAACCAGGAGGTGATATTGCCAGTCAGGATGCTCTCTATTGTGCATGAGTAGAACGTTGAACTTCCTTAGGCGCCTAAGGAAGTAGAGGCGTTGTCTTGCCTTCTTGACTACACTGTCAATGTGTGTGGTCCATGTCAAGTCCTCGGATATGTGGACTCCGAGGTACTTAAAACTGTTCACTCTCTCGACCGGTGCCCCGTTGATGCTGAGGGGGCTATAGCAATGAAAGGAGTGCCTGTGACATTTACAGCAGCACAAGCTGTCGTAGAATGTCTCCTTAGTACCTTTGCAAACATGCTCAGTGCCTTTAGCAAAATAAACAGATGATTTATATTCCCTAAATTGCCTCTTCTTGACATTAGGGATCAGGGATCATTAGCAGCTAGTGACGTGGTGTTGAATCAGAGGCGTGTTGTATCCTCCCTGAGCCGAATCTTCCGTGGCGACGGGTGAGACAGAACACAGGTGAAGAATAATACTTAATACTTGAGGAGGAATATCCATATACCCACTGACTTCATATCTTCAAAGGGCTAAAAATAGCTCACTAAGAGTAGGCCTAAAGCAAGACTGTGGGACATTAGCCTATCTTCTCTACGGGCTGCACATGCATGCGATAGTGATTGCAGCTCTCTTTCCGCTTACCTCTTCAGCTTCAAACAAACAAACAGTCTTGAGCTTTAATAACATGCATTGGATTAACAGGATAATAGTAGCCGTACCCAGCCTAGTTTAAAATCCTATTGTTAAAGGGCGCATTCAATAGCTTTGCAATTGTCATTTTAGATTTTGTACTACCGACAATACCCTCCCCCCCCTGGGTCAAGAATTGCAATCGGCTTAGTCTGATCGGCCCATCAATCTAATTTCTGTACATTGACGTTTCTACCTCAGGTGAAGCCTCTCTTTATAGAAGGGATGTATTTTACTGCAACCTCCTCTCAATCACATTAGATATCTGTAGGGCCAGGACCCCCACCCCCACCCGTATCTTACGGTGGGAGGTTGTCCATCTGGAAATATGCTGACCTACGGAGGGAAAATTACTCACTTTGGTGGCATTACCGTTTCAACAGTGCTGTGGCCCGGGCTGACGTTTAGACCAAGGTCATTTCATAATGGCCTTCCCAGCTGCCACTCTGCTGTCAAACAGGCCCCGAGTGATGAAGGGGAGCGTGGCCCAGGCTACGTTGTCAGGAGTCAAGGCTGTATGGGAATCTTGATAAAGATCAGCCTCTATCAGGGGTGAAAATAGCAAAGGAACGAGGCAAAAAAAAAGAAAAAAAAGATGATCCTGCATTTTGCCACTTTAAGCCTTCAAAATGGTGACAAATAGTCGTGCTTTGTAACTTTTGCGTCTTCATAGCCTCTCCCTCTGTTCTGCACTCCGCTGGGCACGACGAGAGCTATGTCACAGGAAGAAATGCATGTGATGGTTGAGCAGGCATCACAATGCGGCAGGATTTTTTTTTGGACGGCTGAAAAGTATTGGCTATATTTTATCTCTCTTTTCCCTGGTGACTGTGTCAATCAGAGTGCTATGAATTGAATTGGGGGTGGATTGCAACCCACAGAGTGAGTCATCGAGCACAGTATTCCAGAGTCTAATTTGTGCTCTCTGCGGGACTGGAGGAGACAGCGAGAGTTCGTAGCTTCATCCGCGGCTTTGTCTCCACACCTCCTTATTGGCAAACGCCCTCAGCAACACCAAGAGCCACTATGTTGCAGGGGAAATGGATGAACATGAAATAATATTTAATTAATGAAATAATATATTAAAAAGGTAGGGCACCGGAACGGTATGAGAGATTACACATCGTCCCACTATCATCACCAAGTTTAAGTCAGGTAAAGGAAATATGATGACATAGAAAGAAAAAGTTTAGTTTGTAAAAATAATAATAATAATAACAGTGAAGGACAGTATGTTGGGTCCCCCAAGCCTGAGAACACAGAGCTCTGTCTAGTGCAGAGACACTGGTACCAGCCTTTCCGCTTCCCTCATTCCCTGGCTGATATTGGCCGGCTGGACACCCTATTACCTGGGGGCCAGAATGCTACGTTCCAAGAGAGGAACAACATCGAAATGATGGGTGACAAGCCAAGAAAAACGAAAACTATGGTGTTAAATGGAACCAGGATTTATTGCCTTGCCTTTGGCTCTCATACCAGATACTACTAGGATGACAGGGGAAAGCAGGGAGACTCGTAAGACCACTTTTTCACAGAGTCCTGAACTGCGAGTATCGCCTGATATCGAGAGCTGACCCCAGAGATCACTTCTACTTAAAGGGGACATGTTTATGTTCTTGATTTATGACGTTATGATGTTAACACGTGTCTCTTGGTATCGGATATTAACATCGGGGACATGGATACGATTTATGTGATTTAGTCTGGTATCAGTCCGATATCCAATAATGAGATCAGTGTATTCCTAAGAGCATCTGAAGCTAGAATACAAGCTTGACCATCTGGACAATTTGAGGAGGATTTCAGATGAATTAGTTCAGACAGATCTGCATGTATCTGTTTATTAATGGGATCCTTTTTATAATTGTTTTAGTATAGATGCATATACTGTATATATTTTTATTTATTTATTATAATGTATTTATTTCAAGCAAAGATATAAATGGGATCAAGCTAACTTCAGTTGAACTGCCAATAATATAAAAAATATAATAATAATAATAATAATAATAATAATAATAATAATAATAATAATAATAATAATAATAATAATAATAATAATAATAATAATAATAATAATTATAATTATAATTATAATAATAATAATAATAATAATAATAATAATAATAATAATAATAATAATAATAATAATAATAATAATAATAATAATATAATGCACATAAATGCACACATGCTCATTGCACTTGACTTTCAACAAAGAGACAATTGGCACAAAAGCAACAGGATTTTTATACAGGGTTATTGGAAGACCTATTTATAGTATCACCACCACAGACATATTGGTAGACAACCAACAGCTTATTGTCAAACAGCAGTGGTAATTATAATTAAATGACAACCATAACAGATGAGTTGTGTTCATGGCATTGCCCCAACATTGGCAGGGAATACATGTCATAATAACACTATGAATAAGGTATGTAATTAATAGCAGTGCAAAACAATTAGCATATGTACAAGACTAAAGTACAGTATACAACAAACAACACATACATTACTGTAAACTGCACAGAAAACCATGTACAATCATACTCTAAGTGTCTGTGATCTACAGGGGACCTATTTGTTTTGAACCCAATTACATCCCCCACGAGGGAAAGGGAGCCCATTTCTAGGGCGCTGCACTGTAACAGGCCTTAAAGTTTCCAAATTAATGGGCGGCTAGGTGGTGTAGTGGGCAAGGCACTCGCCACCAGTGTGGAGACGCTAGGATTCGCGTGTTCGAATCCAGCTCTCCACATTGTTTTCAGTTTAGCTGGTCGTCCGCAGTAATACACATTGGCCGTATTACGGGGAGGGAAACTGAAGGGTGGGGATCGGGCGTTGTGAACAAGCGACTCCTACAAGTCGGTTGGTGCGCCTGCGCAGTAGAATCAGGAAGTGTCGGGGGCAGCGTGAGCCTCCCACGCGTTACTCCTCGACACTGAGAGATCGAGCTGCGCAGGTGAAAAGATGCGACTGCTGTTACCTCAAGTACCGGAGGGGACTTGTGCTATGTATGACTTAGTCCACATTGCAGCCGGCTTGTGGGAGGCAAGAAACAGCGTTCGTGACAGGGGAGGGTTGAATTGGATGATACGAAATTGGGATGGGAGAAAATATAGAAAAATGGGAGAAAAAGTGGAAAAAAAAAAGAAATATCCAAATTAATTAAAAGAATAGCGTGGCCTTTTCATACTCCCTCTGAAGTACTATCTGAAGACGGGTAGAAGGGCCCTCACTCGGGTCCCTGCATGTGATTATTTATGCTAAGAGGAATGCACATGAGGTGACAGGGAGCAGGAGAGGTGGACAGTGTAGATGATTAACCAGTCATTTTAATCCTCCTGTTTTTAACATCTCTACATTCTTCCCTGCTGCAGGCAAAACGTCAACCCCAAGCTCTCACCAGGCCATAGAGCCCCACAGCAGAGAGCTGGGAGAAACAGGCAGCATGGCAATCAGCACCCACAACTGGTGAATCACCCACACCAGGAACTGATCAGGCCTCATCAGCAGCCACACAAAAGGAGGCTTCTGACAGCACATAGGAAGGTTAGTCTCAACGAACAATAAACACTATGCAACAACCATCAAATGCACACAGCACACACACCCACACGCACACACTCACTTTAAACAAACAACACACTGCAGCACCCACTCTCCACACTTTAGATCACCTAAACACACTTTATATTTATTGGTAAAGGATTTGCACTACAACTCGTACACCTTACTGTAAATTGTACCTAAATTGTACCTCATCCCATTTCTGCTTTGCACTATATAGTATTGTATATTAGTACATTGCATGGTATATTGTATATTGTATGGTAACTCAGTTACTTCTATTCTGCATCGAACATTGTACATTATGTCTATACTGAACACTGTGACCTCTATTTTTACTTCTATTTTACATGCTATACTATTTTATTTCATACTTATCTTGTCTAGCACAGTCTCTGGAGCGTAACAGTAAGAAGCATTTTGTATAAAAGTATTCTGTACTTCTGTATGACAACTATTAACACTTTGATCGCCATGGTTAAATTCATAATTTACCATCCCTAGCCAGCTCTATTTGTCTATGGAGAAGTTCCCCTTCTTTGCAGGGCTATAACTTTTTAAATTCTATTGCTAAATTGACATTATTATGGCCCATTCGATGTCCTATATCCATTGTTCAGGGTGTAGCAACGTTATACTTTTTCATTCACATATTCATACTAAAATATGGTCTAAAGTATAAGTATGTTTTTATCGTTTTCTGCAGCTTTCTCCAGAACTTGATTTATAGCCCCAAATGCATTATATTGATGATCAAATACAGTTTGGTAGCGATCGGTGCCAGATAAAAAATTTCAACTGGAGGTACTTCTAGAAATTACTACGTATGATCTGATGATGACCGGATGGGCGGGGGGTTGTTTATAATTCCGTGGGCAACGTTATATCATTCACCTAGTGTGGGTCATATGATCATCAGAGCAGTTTATATGGAACACGTTAGAAAATAACGCTGGATCTTACCGTATCTTCCTCGCGCCGTTGGACGATCAGCTTGGAGTAGACAGTTTTCGATTATGGGATGTTATAATAATGACTTGGATTTATATAGCGCTCTTCATGACACCCAGAGCGCTTCACAGAGTCCATTATTCGTTCATACACAGTCATACCTGGGTTCCATCCTAGAGGCAAATCTTTCCTGTGAGAAAATGGCATCCAATGTAATAAAAAAAGTCAACCAACGAACTCGTTTCTTGTACCGGATCTCCTCACTGGTAAACAAGAATACCCTGAAGACTCTAGCAGGAGCACTCATTCAAGGGTACTACGACTATGCCTGCACCTCATGGTACCAAAGCACCTCAAAGGCGCTAAAAACAAAATTACAAACATCTCAAAACAAACTGGTCAGACTACTGCTTGACCTTACTCCTAGAACCCACCTCACCCCTGCCCACTTTGACAACCTAGGATGGCTTAGAGTAGACGACAGAGTACAGCAACCTGCAATGGGCCTGGTCTACAAGATACACTACACGACCAAGGTACCCATGTACATGACTAAATACTTCCCAAAGGTCAGTGAATACCACGATCACAACACCAGAGGGAGCTCCACAAATCATGTTAAACCCAGATTCGGCTCAAACAAGGGACTAAACACGTTTCGCAATTATGCCACATCAATGTGGAACGCCCTACCCAAAGCTGTAAAGGAATGTGAATCACTACCCACTTTCAAAAACACTCTCAAAAAACACCTAAGGGAGACTGCAACTCGAAACTGGCCCCTGTAAATGTCCGAACACAACCCCCGCCAATGTACAGTAAATTACCAAGTATGGTCTTGTCAATAATCCAATGTACAGTGTTGTTTGTACAGTTGTACAGTGTCCCCCACCCACCCCTCCTACCCACCCCCCCCCCCACCCACCCAACCACCTCCAATGTACAGTCCAATGTACAGTCCCATAATCCAATGTACAGTGTTGTTTGTACAGTTATACAGTGTCCCCCACCCACCCCTCCTACCCAACCCCCCCCCCCCCCCCACTCCTACCCCCCCCCCCCCCCAACCACCTCCAATGTACAGTCCCACCCCCACCTACCCAATCCAATGTACAGTTTCTACGCCTAATGTATATACTCTTTTCTTTCTGGACTCTTTTTGTATCACAAATACAGTACTGTAATTGCAAATCTGGTATGTCATAAATGTATAGATGTAGCAGTACTGTCTATCTGTATGTCATGTATGTCATATATGTTACGATGAATTGGAAATGGGGGACCCTGGTGGAAACAAGACGAAAGTCTTTCTCTGGTCTGCATCCCCTTAACAATTGTATGTATTGAGCTGTACTGCACTGTACCCATTCTGCAATCTGTTAATAAAGTTTTCATTCATTCATTCATTCATTCATACCGGTGGTGGTAAGCTACAATTCCAGCCAGAGCTGCCCTGAGGCAGACTCACGGAAGCGTGGCGAATAATCATCGCCTACGGCCCCTCCGACCACCACCAACATCCATTCACATACATACACATTCATACGAGGCAAGTAGGTTAAGTGTCTTGCCCAAGGACACAACGGCGATGGGATGGACATGGGCTTGAGCGGGATTCTAACCACCAACCCTTCGATCATTGGACTACCCGCTCTACCCCTGAGCCAAAGCCGCCCCACAATGTTGATCTAGAACCATTTCCAGGTTGTATAATACTATATACGTCCAAATAACGTTGTTTATTGAGTTAGGGCGAGCGATTGATTATCCAGTGTGTCGAGATAGAGTCCGGCTAACGATTGCGAGTGCCCGGACGAAATATGGATGAGCACTTCCTGTTTGGCGCGTCACTTCCTGTTGGCCGATCTGCCGATCGGCCACCAGATGGCGCTCTTGAACCGTTAGAGAGTTGAGTGGAGATCAGCAGTATATCTCAGGCCCCCGGAGGAGAAATATGATTTCGATCACAGATTTTTGAAATATTGATATCAAAGACGTGTTACGGCGTCTTCGGCAGAATGAGCATGGCGAGCAAAGACGAGTTACGGCGTTCCCGGCGATTAAAGTGTTAAAGAAACTTGAACTTGAAACTTGACTCACCTCAAACGAGGTGTCCATTTTCCTTAGACAGAGAAGACTGACCGGCTGCCCCGCAGCGTGACGACCGCTGGGACACCATCCCTTCCAAATTCCTCAGAGACTCAGCAGCCGCCATCACCCCAGTCATCACACACATAATACACCTCTCCATAAAACAGGGACATGTCCCCAAGGACTTCAAAATTGCGAGAGTGACCCCCCTGCACAAAAAGGGCAGCAAATTAGACCCAGGCAACTACCGCCCTGTTTCTATTCTTACCTCCATCTCGAAAGTCATGGAAAAAACTTTCTACGAACAGGTCGAAAAGTACCTTGCGGAAAGAAAATCGAATCTACGAATTCCAATCTGGCTTCAGAACATCCCACTCCACTGACACATGCTTTCTCTATTTGAACGACCACATCAAACAAGAGGTGGACGCGGGCAAATACTGCGGCATGGTCATGCTGGACCTACAAAAGGCCTTCGACACTGTCAATCACTCCATTCTGATTGACAAGCTAAAAGCAATTGGTTTTGATAGTCTATCAGTGAGCTGGATGCAATCCTACCTGGAAGGGAGAGAACAGATGGTGGAGGTAAACGGTACCACAAGGAAGCATACTAGGACCGCTACTGTTCCTAATTTATGCAAATGACATGTCGTCAGCTTGTGACTGCAACTTGTTCTTGTTCGCGGATGACTCAGCCCTGCTGGTCTCTGACAAGAACAAGTTACAGGTTGAAAAAGCCCTCAGCTCAGAACTCGGCAGAATCTGCACCTGGCTCGCTGATAACAAACTATCATTACACCTGGGTAAAACAGAGTCCATTCTCTTCGGATCAAATAACAAACTCAGAAAGACCGACGGCTTCTCAGTTACAGTGGGTGACAATATTGTCACAAGGAAAGATGAAATTACATACCTGGGTTCCATCCTGAAGTTGAGCTGACTACACTTGTTATCTAGCTGTGTAAAGTAAGTGAGTACCCATTCTGTATTATTTTGGTTGTTCTCTCTGAATCAATCAGCTCAGCTCACCCCATAGGGATTGACTCGAGCAGCCTGTGCTAATCAGTCCGATCAACAATATTCATTAGGGATTTAAGTGTAGTTTATCCAAGCCTCTTACTTGCCCTCCTCCAGCAGGCCACTCTTATGTATCTGCATTTTCTGATTTTGCCTTGTTAGCTTGTCAACTATACTATCCTAGTCCGCTAGCTTCCAGACTTACCCGGCTAGCCCGACCTACTGGTTTTAGCTATTTAGTTAAACCTTCAATTGGCTTCATACACCTAGCCTTTAGCAGTTGATCCATAGCACTTTTTATTTTATTTAAAAAAAAATTATTTCTTTTGGTCTACCACCGCTACCTGGGTAAGCATGTCTCCTTGTTCTGTCTGTCCATCTCTGCTAGAAAGGTTAACTCTGTTAGAGAGTCGTGTCCTTGAACTTGAGTCAGGAAAACAGACAGCTTTAGAAGTCTTGGACACTTCAGGCTTTTCTAAGGAGCCTCAAGCGAGGTATTCTAGTCTGGAGAGTCCCAGACATAGTGCTCAGGACATGGCCTTAGCACCCAATACGGGGCGGCAGTGTAATTGCTCGGTCTCGGTCTTGACACTTGCTCCGCGACCGGATCTTACACGTGTTATGGGTTCCGGTCCCAGCATGGCATCCAATGTAATCAAAAAAGTCAACCAACAAACTAGATTATTGTACCGGATCTCCTCTCTGGTAAACAAGAATACCCTGAAGACTGTGGCAGGAGCACTCATTCAAGGGTACTACGAATATTCTTGCCCCTCATGGTACCAAAGCACCTCAAAGGCGCTAAAAACAAGATTACAAACATCACAAAACAAACTGGTCAGACTACTACTTGACCTTACTCCTAGAACCCACCTCACCCCTGCCCACTTTTACTACCTAGAATGGCTTAGAGTAGACAACAGAGTACAGCAACTTGCAACTTGATACACTACACCACACATGTACCCATGTACATGTCGAAATACTTCCCAAAGGTCAGTGAATACCACGCCCACAACACCAAAGGGAGTTCCACAAATCATGTGCAATCCAGATTCGGCACAAACAAGGGACTAAACACATTTCGCGATTATGCCACAACAATGTGGAACACCCTACCCACAGCCGTAAAAAGATGTGAATCCCTACCCACATTCAATTCACTCTTAACTCATTCAGGGCCAACAGCGCCCTCTGCTGATGGCCCTTCTGGGCCAATGCTTTATCCAATGGAGAATAGGACTTATTTGCGAGTGCTTAAAACATATCAAATATTATAGCAATAGATCTAAATAACACAGTAGCTCCCAGTCCCCCCAGTCAATGCAATAGTATCCAGCTGCATGCCCGAGAAGTAAAACCTGGACCGGACATATTTTTTTGATGCACAGTCCCAGCCAATCCAATCCAATGATGTGCAATACTATCCGGGAGACGATAGGCGGCGGTATTTGCCCTGTGCGAGCTTAGACCCATTCCCAATGATAACGTCAGGCTATCTCGGGTTTGGCCTCCAGTGAGTTAGAGCACCTACGGGAGGCTGCAATTCGAAACTGGCCACCGTAAATGTCCAAACCCCCCCCACCCCCTCCTAATAGACAGCCTCCTCCCCACCGTATGTATATATTCTCTCCCCACCGTATGTATAAAAAAAAATCCCACCCACCAACCCCCTCCTAATGTACAGTCTCCTCCCCATCATATGTATACATTCTCTGTTAGGATCTATGGGTAACAGTACTGTATATTTGCATATTGTATACACAAATACACAGTACTATATACCTGTATGTCATGTATGTCCCTATGCCATAAATGTCATGATGTCATGTATGTTGTGTATGTCATAAATGTCGCTATGAATTGAAAATGGGGGACCCTGATGTAAATAAGACAAACGTCTTTCTCTGGTCTGCATCACGTTAACAATTGTGTGTATTGAGCCGTACTGTATTGTACCCATTCTGCATCTGTTAAATAAAGTTTTCATTCATTCATTCACACCATGCCTGGACCGGCTGCCCCCCTGCCCCCTCTCCTCATCACTGAATTCCTTGGTGTTCACCACGGGCCAGGCAACCCCCTCTAACACACTTCTCCCTCCCTTTGGACAATAAATATGGTGTTTGCCCCATAAATACAGTGTCTGTGGTGTGTTGCCCCAAACAGTGTTTCCCCAACACCACAGTGCGCATAATATGCAGGATCAAAATGATACACGTAGAGCTCGGGGTCTGCATTTTGTGTGCAGCACGGTGTACTCACATACAGGTGTACTCTTAGAAACAAACAAACAAAATAAATCTCCTGAAATGATATGGAGATGAATTGGAGCTAAAAACCCTAACTCGAAAGGGAACAGATCACCTGATCTGGCTCACTCCTCAATAACAACAACACTGAGCATGTGCGATGATGCTGAAGATGATTAGATCACCGTCCAACTTGCTCCACTGTGTCAGGACATCACTGGAATGCTTTGTGGCAGCAACAGGTAAAGTAAGTGAGCAGGCGGTGGCAAAGTCGAGGAGGCTGTGATGTGAAGAGATCATGTCTTTCTGAGCTACTTTCTGGAAAGTCCTTCTCCAAGCACTTTTCATCAGCGGGGCACCAGCGGGGTTGTCAGAGCCTTTTACCTATCCCCAGCATTCAGCCACCTGCCACGAGTATCACGGCTGCTTCCGCCATATGCCCCGATGTTCTGCCAAGGCTCTCCGGTCTGTTCCGGCGTGAGCAAATTTCATTATGGGATGGCCGGGAGTGCTCGCCGCTCCTCATTAAGGCCATCAGCGCTGCACGTCACAGTCGGTAATGCGGGGGCTTGCAGGAGGTCGAGGAGATTCCACTGTCGGCGTGGAGAATGGCATGACTGCATAACTTAAGCTATTGTATAATTGTGGCCATAAATTGGGGCAAAACATGCAAAGCAGACAGCCATTCTCTCTTCTCCGGAATGGTGACCAAAAATAACCCAATGCCCGGAATTCAATTGAATTGCAATTAGGGAAATAAAATGGCAATGAGAAGAAGTTGGGATGCCTTGTGAAATAGTGATAAACAAGAAACCTGCTAAGAAGGTTATCTTTCTCATTTGGCCATGCATTACATAAAGTACTGTAGCTTAAAAATAAAATGAATGTGTACAAAACACACACATAATATACACACACACAACAATTCAACTGTAGTTTGGGGGCTTTTTAGATAACAATCCTAATCTCATTTTAACATACAAGGGGGCTAAATGGCTGAGATAACCTGCTGGCTGACTCTCCTGGCAACAACGGAGCCAGGCAATGTGTTAGAAAACACAGAGCTGATTCACCGAAAGAGACGACATCCCGCGTCGTCGCACGTAAGCACAATGCCGTGTTTGCCACGAGGCACTTGCTTGCTAACGTGGTCCGAGCATGGCCAGATGGAGAGGAGCCGTGGGGATCAAACAGAGAGTCCTGCTGCCGGATGTTTCCAGCCGGCAAACCACCCATGGACATTTTCACCGTCCTCTCTCTCTCTCTCTTTCCCCTTCCTCATCTCCCCCCCCCCCCCCCCCCCATCTCTCTCTCTCTCTCTCTCTCTCTCTCTCTCTCTCTCTCTCTCTCTCTCTCTCTCTCTCTCCCTCTCTCTATATCTCTCTCTCTCTCTCTCTGGCACCCTTGAAGGAGTAACGAGTTCACTTGCAACGAGTTCACACTCCCCAGGCCGGCAGGTTGATTTTGAGTACCGTGGCCACGGCGATCTACGCACACCCTACCTAATATGTGGCCCAGTGCATGGGGAGGAGAGGTTTTAGCCTCCCCATGTCTTAACATGATGTTCACTGCTGTGCCATCCGCCCTGAGCGATCACGGAGGATTAACCCCTGTTTTCTGCTTGGTGCCGTCTTACCAGACTGAGACTCCAGACTGCCTCTGTCTGGTCCCCCGGCAGAGCCCCTCTCACTGGCTGGGGTCAATACTGAACACGGAGACTGGATCAACTGCCAAAGTGTGCATAGGATGGCACTGTAAGAGCTATTTGACATCATACACAGAGCTCAAGCTGTCTGTCTGTCTGTCTGTCTGTCTGTCTGTCTGTCTGCCTGTCTGTCTGTCTGTCTGTCTGTCTGTCTGTCTGTCTGTCTGTCTGTCTGCCTGTCTGTCTGTCTGTCTGTCTGTCTGTCTGTCTGTCTGCCTGTCTGTCTGTCTGTCTGTCTGTCTGTCTGTCTGTCTGTCTGCCTCTCTCTCTCTCTCTCTCTCTCTCTCTCTCTCTCTCTCTCTCTCTCTCTCTCTCTCTCTCTCTCTCTCTCTCTCTCTCTCTCTCTCTCTCTCTCTCTCTCTCTCTCTCTCTCTCTCTCTCTATATGTATATATTAAGGCTGTCAAAGTTAACGCGGTGTTAACGCGGTATCGCCCGATTCTATTAACGCCACTATTTTTTTTAACACACGATTAACTGTCAAAAATATGTCTTTTTTTCCATTTTTTTTTTTTTTAATAGACTTCACTCAGGTGTATTATTGATGCCCTCACTGATACTATTTTGTTTCTGAAGTGTGTGTGTGTGTGTGTGTGTGTGTGTGTGTGTGTGTGTGTGTGTGTGTGTGTGTGTGTGTGTGTGTGTGTGTGTGTGTGTGTGTGTGTGAGAGAGAGATATATAGAGAGAGAGAGAGAGGGGGTGAGAGAGATGAGGAAGGGGCAAGAGAGAAAGAGAATTGGGAGAGTGTGTGTGTGAGAGGGGGGGGGGGGGGGGGGGTGATTACTCAGCCCTTGTGTGGGTGAATGTAACAAGTTCCTAACGTTTTCTTTCCCCTATTATTTCATACACACTTTATTCATTGTTTTAAATTATTATTTTCTTTTAAGTTATTTTGTGCATCACTCTGTTTTGAATTTGATGCAAATTTGCAATGCATGAGGGTCATCCTTTTGTGTTAAATGGCTGCATAAAGCAAGCATTTGTTGACTCTCATGTTGATAAGAGTATTAAAACTTGGAACTCCGTTTAAGGTAGATAAAATATATAATTTTTTTAAAAGCGATATATTTGCGATTAATCGCGAGTTAACTATGGACAATCATGCGATTAATCGCGATTAAATATTTTACTCGATTGACAGCACTAATATATATATATCTCAACTTGTGTGATAGTTACAGTATTTTGTATGTGAGAAGTGAAGAGTTCTGAAAAGTGTATTGATCTCGCCTCAATTGACCCATGTCAGGCAGAGACGGATGGGACACAATGATAACCAATCAATAGAGCTAGTTATTCACTGGGCTACACTGTCAGTAAGCCACTGCATCTCAGACTAGAGACGAAAGTTTCCGAGAAAAACCCAAAGAGGAAACAGAATACAGATACAGTAGGACACTACAAAAACTCACCACCGGATTCTTGCATGCTATTATCTATATATAGGATCTGTCATCCAGGCAGGGTGTGGGTATGGCTGGAGCAGGGGGAAGGCCTGTTTGGAGCTGATGGATGAGAAGGTGCTTGGATGTGGCATGACTGTAGGACGTCAGCGGGGATTCACATACTCAACACAACACAGATTGCATTGCTAATGTAGGCCTCAGTGGTGCCCTTGAGAAGCAGAATGCATGGTAGAAAAAACAATCTATGTCTATGGGTGATGGAATCTAAAAGTAGCAAGCTTACCCGAGACAGCTCAAACTAGAAAAGTGTGCTCAGTAGAGCGCAGATCTCCAGCAGGCAGCAGTCAAGACAGCTGTCCAATGTGCCTGCTGCCCCGTCCTCTGAACGTCACAAGGTGGGACACGAAACACCTGGGAGATGCAGGAGCCACACGTTTATTATCTCTCTCTCTCTCTCTCTCTCTCTCTCTCTCTCTCTCTCTCTCTCTCTCTCTCTCTCTCTCTCTCACATACAGATGAAAAAAAAACTCCTACAATATTAACATATACAGAGACCAATAATTATTACCAATACTTATTAACCTGTTAACGTCCGTCCCCCCCCCCCCCCCATTTGATTGACACCCTACTCAACATATTACGTGCTTCCAATCTCGTGTTACAAGACTAAACAACCAACGAGCATCAATTTCGGACAAGTGACCACGTCCGTCTTGCCTGGCCCTTAACGGACCAGTCACCTCTGACGTGAAAATGATTGACCATTTTTGTAGCCAATGAAATTCTGGAGCTAACGGTACCTTATATGAGGTATGATTACTACGATAAAGGTAGAGAAGAAGACCAAGAAAGGATAATTATTCAATCGCGCATCGCGCTCCGTGAGAATGTATTGCAGCGGACGGCCGTTTTGGATAAGCGTACTGAATTATCACCACTACAGACATGAGAAAAACATGTGTAAAACACAAATTTTCCTTGGGATTGTTATGATTGGCTGCCCTGTACTTGGGATTGGCCCTGTACTAGATAAGACTTCAGGCTATGGAACTGTTGTGTTTTCCAGCTCCAACCTTTGAGCTGGAACTATTTTGCAGGCATCTGTTTGCAAGTAAATACAACTTGTATTTCAGTGTGTTCAAACCTCTGTAACTATATTACACATTACATTAGAGTGATTATTCCTGTTGTGGAAGAAAACATTTTCCTTTCAAAAGAGACCAGACTCATCCATGTGCTACAAGTGATTAAAAAAATAAATCTCAAATTACTATGAGTATGCAATCTACAGGAGTTTTATGCAAAGTGTGCCGAATGCATAAGAGGTTAACACACTCACATAACATACTAGGAGTTTTATTTGAGTAGTGCTCAAAAGTGTGGAGTAACCCACACACATACATGAAATACTTAACCTGCAAACATAAGACTGTTCTGACAGCACAATATTGATTTAACTCATTCAAAACAGTATCCTATCCATAGCACAATAACACATTTCCAACCCGGATACACTGTGGATCATCAGCCGGTGACTGAAAAGTCATGTTTAATGAGTGGGAAAAGTCTGCACTAGTAGTAGAACCTGAGCCACAGTGAAAAAGAATGAGAGATGGAGACTGAGAGGTAGTGGCCTTCAGAAGTAATGACAAATAGTCTTGACATCGCTGTCGCCTTCCAGGAGCCCAGGGCCAACAATAGCAGTAATAATGCGTGCGCTCGTGCGTGCGCGTGTGCGGCGAAGGACATGACTCCACATTCGAATGACCCACACACCAACCAACAGCCATCCGCCATGTGCTGTTTGGGAAACAATCCACACACTGACGGGCTGCCCTCATTTTACTGCTACGCTTACACTGATGAATATAGCCAGAGGCCATTCTCAAAAGGCCGCAGGAACAACAAACCTAGAGAGGCACTAAGTCATTTTGTGAAAACTCTGCTCCCTGATAAAGCCTCTCTCTGCGAGGTGTTTGTCAGGGAGCCAAAACTGTCCTTCCGCCCACGACCCCTGGTTGGCACTTTGTCAGGCCCGAAGTGACACCAAACCAATACGTAACGGCTCCTTAAACCATAAATATGGGCCCCTGAGTTGACGGCATGGATCTACAGCCGCCCAATTACCTTGATTCATTCCACTACAAAAGGAGTGCCTCCTGCAATGCATTGTGGGGGATCACGGCGGATATGTGTTGGTGGAGGGGACGTAGAGAAAAGGGGCCCGAGTCCATCTCTCTCTAATTAACATTTACAGATCTGCCCCCAACAGGCTATGATAAAGCACCAGGAGTGGCTCTCAGACAAAGAAATTGTTTTATGAGACCAAGTTAATTTAAAGTGCATTTCAGCACTTAGGAGAGATTCATAGTTCATCCCTTGAATCCAATTGTCCTGCTTTATCTGACCCCGTCCCCTGGACACACATTTCTGGACGACACTAATTGAAATATGGGCCAAACGCAGGGACAGGCCAGCACCACACTGCCGGTCCACTGGAAGGAGACCAAATGCCTTTCAGGCTACATCATGCACGCAAAAAAGGGGAGGGACCAGAAAAACGATAGACCCATCTCAAACCTTCTCTTTTTTGTAAGAGTTGTAGCCAGCCAACTTAGTGACTATCTTTCTAGTAATAACCTCCATGAACATTTTCAATTTGACCTTAGAACATTCCATTCGACTGAAACGGCACTTACTAAAGTGACAAATTATCTACTGCTTTCTCTTGACTCTGATCTAACATCCATACTATTACTACTCGACCTTAGTGCAGCTTTCGGTATAATATTCGGCCACAGTATTCTTTTAAATCAGCTTGAGAACCACGTTGGTATTCACGGACCAGCACTGGGTTAGGATCCTATCTAACTGACTAACATAGTCTACAACAGGGGTAGGCAACCCTGCCTGCATAGGCACGCTGGGGCATTTTCATAGGCACAGGGGGCAGCATTAAATTTTTTTTTTTTTTTTTTTTTTTTTGCTTTGAAATATTATAGTGAAATATTTTGCACTGTCGCATTTATCTTGTTGAAATCCTCCCACAGATTCTTTTTACTACCACATATTTAATTGAGACCCTTTATTTGTTTATTATTTCAATTTAGCTGGAAATACATTGCTACATCACTCAGTAACATTTGCAGAGCCTTATAACAAAAACATTATTACGGTCACCATTGTGACCAGTGGGATTAATCAACAAATTGTATTATTTATTTTTCTATTTCATTGAACATTGCACATGTTAACACTTTGATCGCCATGGTTAAATTCATAATTGACCATCCCTCACCATCTCTATTTGTCTATGGAGAAGTTCCCCTTCTTTGCAGGGCTATAACTTTTAAAATTGTATTGCTAAATTGACATTATTATGGCCCATTCAATGTCCTATATCTATTGTTCAGGGTGTAGCAACGTTATACTTTTTCATTCACATATTCATACTAAAATACGGTCTAAAGTATAAGTATGTTTTTATCGTTTTCTGCAGCTTTATCCAGAACTTGATTTATAGCCCCAAATGCATTATATTGATGATGAAATACAGTTTGATAGCGATCGGTGCCAGATAAAAAATTTCAACTGGAGGTGGTTCTAGAAGTTACTACTTATCATCTGATGTTGACCGGATGGGCGGGGGGTCGTTTATAATTCTGTGGGCAACGTTAGATGATTCATCTAGTGTGGGTGATATGATCATCAGAGCAGTTTATATCGAACACCGTAATAATAAACGCTGAAACTTACCCCAGTCTCCTCGGGCCGCTGAGCGATCAGCTTGGAGTAGACAGTTTTCTATTATGGGATGTTGATCTAGATGAACCATTTCCAGGTTGTATAATACTATATACGTCCAAATAACGTTGTTTATTGAGTTAGGGCGAGCGATTGATTATCCAGTGTGTCGAGATGGAGTCCTGCTAACGATCGCGAGAACCCGGACGAAATATGGGTGAGCACTTCCTGTTTGGCGCGTCACTTCCTGTTGGGCGATCTGCCGATCGGCCACCAGATGGCGCTCTTGAACCGTTAGAGAGTTGAGTGGAGCTCAGCAGTATATCTCAGGTCCCCGGAGGACAAATATGATTTCGATCACAGATTTTTTAAATATTGATATCAAATATGTGTTACGGCATCTTCTGCAGAATGAGCATGGTGGGCAATGACGAGTTTCGGCGTTTCCGGCGATTAAAGTGTTAAAAGCCATTTTTTTACTCAAAATGTGAGTATTACCAAGTCAACTTGTGTTCTTAAAACAATGACAATAAACAGTTTTATTAGGTTGAAATAATGTGGTTGTGTACTTATTTTTCTTATTATTACTTATTATGGCTTGAAAACTGAAAACCTTAATGCACAGTAACTGAACTCAATATTTTTAAGTTTGGCAACTTATAATTTTTTTTTACAGTGTAGTCTTGCGATCAATCAAAACTTATTTACACGATATACCTCACATTCACCCTCCATTCACATCCTGGGCCCCGTTCCCCGAACCTGGTTCAACTAAGTCGATCAAGATGTCATTATCCAGATTCAGTTAACCCGATGTTTGAAGCCGGGATTTTCCTGTTCCTCGAAGGTGGATTCAGTCTCGTTAACTCAAGCCAGACTTGAGACCCAGGATAAGTGCGCGTGCCCGCCTCAGCCGAGAAGGCAGCAAGTGTCGAGAGCAGAGATCCTGATTCTCTAGCGGCATTGATTGATTAATTGATTTAAAACTTTAGTAACATATTGCAGTACGGCTCAATCGCCTCGCCGACAAGTTAAATGCGTTATCTATAGGCTAATTTTAAGTCCCTCATTACCTCAATCAATCAGATTATATTTCTTTAAACTTGCCTGCTGGATTGAATAATCAAATGAGATCTTGCTAGCGAAAATAATTAGTTGAACTGTTATACAGAATAACGATACGGCTCTCTTCCCATTGATTGATGTATGGTCGATCTTTTACTTATCTCCACTGTGGTCTAACGGGTTCTTCTTTTGACTTTCACGCAGACGACCGGGGTTCGAAACCCGGTCTTTTCCTTCTTTTTGCGATGTAGGAATAATTCAATTTGGTGCACGTTGAGAGCTATATAAAGAATGACATCCTTAATGCATGTAGATTTATAATATTTTAACTTACAACTAGGCTACTTTGGCGTATAATCATTAATATTATATTCCAAAAAATTATATTGGAAACACGGGGATTCGAACACCGGTCGCTGGGTTGGCAGGAATGAGCACTACCGCTGCGCCACTGTGCCAGATGGGATAAATTCATTGTTTATACATTAATGAACAAGAGACCCGTGTTTAGAATATTCTTTATTTTGAATGAAGTTTTCTCTCTTTATCCTCATTCATTAATGTGACGTCAACGGCTCATTCAATTTCTCAAATCCGTCAAACAGCGCATCTCATCAGACATCTTAATCCCAGTTACAATTAAAATAACCACATAATGTGTACATCGCACCGAGCGAGCGCCACGGTATATATAACGTGCATTATTTAGGACAAAGTGAATTTAGTATCAGCATTTTGGATCTATTTTACATTTCAAAAGCCCCCTCTGGAAGAATGGAGCACAAAAACGTAATTCAGAATGGTATAAAGCAGATCCTAGACTGTGGGAATAATTTCAGGAAACGCGCTGTCACTTTCTTTGCGGGGGCGTGGCTGTGCTTCATCCGGCTAACTTGAACTTAAACCCTGCTTTCGACCAGGCTCAAACTTTTGGATCTGTTGTCATGGTGATTTGGACAATCCAGGTACGGGGAGCCGGAAAGTCCGGCTTAAGTCAGACTTAACCGAAAGTTATCCGGCTAACTCAGTTATCCAGGTACGGGGAACGGGGCCCTGGTGTTCTCCTGGTGTTCTCCATTAGGCCTGTAGGTGGAGCTATGACAGCACACGTACAGTACACACACCGATGGTGTGTGATGTGTCCAAAAATGAATGGGCAAATGTGAGTGAAATGGTCGCACTGTATGCAGCTGTTTGTCTGCATTGCACCCCCCCCCCCCAACTCAGATTTAGGGTTGATACAACCATCATAATAATATTGTTAATAATAACAATAACAATAATGATGTAATAATGTAAAAATTATCATTAAAAATACCGGATTATGAGAAAAAATATTACGATGCATGGAATATTGTTGAGGTACACTAGTTACAACTATATTTCAAACAGGCACTCCATGTCAAAAAGGTTGCTGACCCCTGGTCTACAATGATATGACTTCTGAGTACTCCAAAGTGCAGTGCGGTGTACCCCAAGGGTCTGTCCTGGGCCCACTGTTATTCTCTATCTACTCCCTCTCTGTGAAATGATTTGTAAGTTTGTCATTAGTTTTCACTGCTATGCAAATCATCACTCCCAACTACACAATGTAGAGGCATGTTTGTCTGCAATTAAAAGTTGGATGTCATTAAATGTCTTGCTCCTAAATACTGATAATTGTTTTATTATCATTCTATCTCGTTTGATTCACACATCAAAGATATTACCAGAATTGGCTTCTTTCATCATTACAATATTAAAGAAAAATCTGACCTATATTAGCTATGTCTGACGCTGAAACCCTAGTATACGCTTTGTCTTACCCAGACTTGATTACTGTAACGTATTGTTGTCAGGCCTACCAAATTCTAGCATGCAATTCTGTAGCTGCCAGAATTATTACCAAAACCAGGAAATGTGATCATATGACACCCATTCTGTCCTCCATACATTGGCTTCCAATCCAGGCTAGATCTGACTTTAACTCATTCTGCGCCAATCACGAGAAAACTCTGGGTTTAATCGTTATTTATTTTATTAGCTATATCCATAAATTGTTCATCCATCCAGCCTGATGTTATCATTGGGAATGGGTCTGAGCTCGCAAAAGGGCAAATACCGCCGCCTACGCCTTCCAGCCGGTATTGCACTGCATTAGAAATGATGTAGTTTATTTTCTGGGCCGATCTGAGCCGTGCGGGCGGGGTTTAAATACTCAAGTTTCTTTAATAGTTGTCATACAGAAGTACAGAATACTTTTATACAAAATGCTTCTTACTGTTACGCTCCAGAGAATGTGCAGGACTCCGGCAGGACGAGCGTTTACAACGATACATGTGCGATGCTGCCCCTTCCCCCCTTCATATGCAATGCCGGACAATGTGGGACAGACCTCCGCGAGCAGTATTTGGAATGGCGATCAGATAATTGGATTCTTTTTTTGCATTACATCAGAGACAAGGTAAGAACACTATATATCAAATCTCTGATACACGTGTGGGAGGCTCACACTACCCCCGCCATTTCCTGTCTCTGTTGTGCAGGCGTCCCCAACCGACCTGTAGGAGTCACTGTCCACAACGTCCAGATTACCACCCATCGACTTCCACCCGCTAACTCTGCCAATTGAGTTAGTATGACGACTTGCCCAAGCCGGAGGCAACGCCGACAGCCGGAGTCGAACCCGGTGTCTCTTGCGTTGGTGGCGAGCACAATGTCTGCTGCGCCACCCAGACGCCCACTATATATCAAATCTTGCGTTGATCTGATATGTCTTTCTCCCGCGATCAAAGCTATCTGTGTGGACTGTGTTGTGCTTTTTACTGTTGGCTGCGTGGGGGGGGGCGAGCGCCCCACTATGAGGGCCATTTCATGGGTGCATGAGGAAGGATAATAACGATAATCTAGCGTTGATTTCAGGAAGATTCGATAATCAGGCGAAAAATTACAACGTGATAAGTGGATTCCACTAAAACGCTATTATCGCGTCTTTTCCTGGGATTACTAAGAATCACCAAAACTATATTCATATTCAAAACGGTATAAAACGGAAATGTACGGATGAAAAAACAATCAGTTTTTTGCATCTTGACCAGAAGCAACTCACTGACAATCGACAGTGTTCTTAGACCCCTAGCTATAATATAAGATATATTTTAAGCACTCGCAAATTTCGCAGTCTCCCCATTGATTAAAGCGATGGCGTTCTAGCCAGGAGGTAGACAGCGACCCCTGGCGCTGGATGAGTTAAGCTGCAGCTGCTAACATAAAATACTGCATGGACTTGCAGCCAGTGGCGGCTGGTCCATAGAGGGTGCTCGGGCGCCGCCCCCCCCCCCCCCCCCTGGTGGAGAGAGAAGGAGGAGAAGAAAGTGTTTTTTGGATTTTTTATTGTTTAAAATAAATAATAATTACTCATTTTAAGTATGTTTGTGTTTAAAATGCACAATAACGTTAATATATCAAATATAAATCATTATTTTGTGAGTGATTCACGTCACTCTCTCCTGATAGAAATCGACCTCCAAACCTGAGCGCTAGACTTAACGCTCACTGAGTGGGCATCACTGCACCAACGGAACCAATGTAAATGGATCAAGCAACTCAATTGAGCCTATCAGGGTCTTCAAACATGATGTCTGGGGGTGCAGTTTTCTAGCGCTCAGAGAAAGCAGTCACAGGCACTCAGTGCGCCACTGTGTCACTCGTCAGTCATCAGACTTGCCGCTTGGAGAAGTTTCATTTCAGATCCAAACCGTGAGTTAGCTTAGCTAGGATATACTCGGTCGTTTAGCTGGTTCGGTAATGAGAAGTGTATTCTCAGGAGTCGGAGAGATAATCACGAGATACTGTACATTCAGACAGTGTTGGATCTAACACAATGGATTTATATGGACACTTTTTATCATGGAAAGTTCAAGCCCGGACCACAAAAGCTTCTTGAAGGGCTTGTTCCAACCTGATGCAACAAAACAAGTGAGTCTAACAATATGTACTGTTCTGTAGTTACTGAAACTGATTGAATATGGCAAGAGGTTTATTTGTCACATACATACACAAGGCATACAGTGAAATGAGGGTGGGCTGGCCATGCCTGCTTTGTAGATAATAAATAGCCGCAATCTCTCTCTCTCGTAGATTGAATATTGCACAATTGAATAAATCTATGAAGGATGCACGTCCTTCCTACTATACGTAGCACCGGCCGTGATTCCGATCCGCGTGAAAATATTCACGGCCAAAGAGGAGACCGTGGGACACCTTTTTGCAACCGAATATGTGTCTCGAATTTGCTCCCACGCGGCGCGCAAAATCGTGCAAGGAAAAATCGGACCAAAAATGAACCAATGCTCCAGCAGTATTAATGACCCTGATGTAAACAAGACAAACGTCTTTCTCTGGTCTGCATCCCCTTATACAATTGTGTGTATTGAGCCGTACTGTATTGTACCCATTCTGCAATCTGTTAAATAAATAAAAAGAAAGTTTGACTGGCCGCCGAGCCATACTGTAGTGTACATGGTGACTGCTTGACGTAAAAAAAAAAAAAAAAAAAAAAAAAAGTAATACAACTATTTAATAATTTTTTTTTTAATAATTTTTTTTGGCTTC
Source organism: Notolepis coatsorum (assembly GCF_963971535.1). Lineage (NCBI taxonomy): Eukaryota > Metazoa > Chordata > Actinopteri > Aulopiformes > Paralepididae > Notolepis > Notolepis coatsorum. The sequence goes on along the minus strand of NC_140173.1, from coordinate 4,199,669 downwards.
CCCTGTTATTTTACCCACGCGACGCCACTGCTCCCACCTCGTCGTCACTTGTCAATATTCTAACAATCTGTTCAGTAAGCCTACAGTTATACAGTACTTGTTTCATGTTTTGTTTATTAAGGCACACAATTCCTAGAAATGTGACTAAACAAAGTCGTTTTGCCCTGAGGGATGATTTACAATAAAGTGCTATAAAAAAATGCAGAAGTTAGGGTGCTTAAATTATTTATGCTATAACTCTCAAAACGCTAGTGTTAGCACACAAAAAGATACATGTAACGTAGCTGACTTAACGCCCTAGCCCTATTTTCTGAAAATACGCTAAAAATACATACCTAAGTAGATGGAAGATTGCTCCACTTCTACAAGCGCCATTTGCATGTTCATGGTATCTAGGGACATCTATGGATCTCAGGGAATGTATTCCCAGTGTCAGAAATATTGTGTCTGTTATTAGGCTTGAGTAAATTGTAATGAAAGGAGAATATCAATTCTATTTATTTTTATAAAAAAAATTCATCTTTGACGGTGAATAACACCATGCTAAAATTGACCAGTGTCAAAATTGACCGAAAAATTTTGCTCATTCCACACCTTCTTGAGATCACGTGTACAAAAGATCTAAGCAAATGAATAAAGGAAAGATGATTAAACATGGAATTTGAAATAGGATTATAGAATATAGAATATCAGGCCTATAAATGACCTTATTATGGCCAAGTCGCACATCTACAGTATGGATCGGGCCAAAGCTCCCCTTTCCAATGGCAGCGTTCAATCTGGATTTAGTATCACCAGGCGTGCAGCAAAAAACGTGAATGAGATTGCCCTGAGATTTCTATAACTCATATTTTACTAATAACACTTAAAACCATTGGTAAACAAACGTAGTGCTGAACATATACATGTTGACTGCTGTTTTGACAGGGTTAGGGTCTTTACTCTTGGCTACATAAAAAAAAAAAAAAATGCAACATTAATTCATACATTCTGTAGAGAAGGATTTATGGCGTGATGTCATTGTCGGTCCGGTACTGGACCGCTCAGGCTTAAGAGGTTAATGCTATCTGGTTCAGCATAAATCCAAAGTATTTCCAAATGGGGCTTTTCAGATTGCTCGGAGTGCAAATCACTCTCTCCGGAGCCAGGTTGGGATCTGGAAGCGACAGCAACGACAAGAACTATTAGTCTTTAGCTATGATGTCACACGAATGCCAGGCTGCTCAGCCAATAGACGATTCGTTTTATTAGTGTGAACGTATACTTTTATCCAGTGCTTTTTTAAGGTGCACGTAAAGGGTTTTTGTTTATCAAACTTTTTCTCAGGCACATGCCACCGCATGTGCAGACGGTGCTCACTAATACCGCCATTGTCGAACCTCGCGCATTGGCGGAAAAAGCAGACCGCTCTTACCTGGCCACTCAACGCTTAGCCCCAGGGTTAATAGCCTCGACACGCGGTTACACGCCGCAGGGGGGAGGGGCGAGGAAGAACAGAACCATAGCTGCCGCAGGCCTGTGCTTTTACCATGCACGTTTCGGCGCGAGGGCGGCAAGATGCCGTTCCCCTTGCACTTTCGTCACAGCGGATAAACGCCAACACCTGCGCCCAGTAGCGGCCGTGAGCACAGGTATGTCGGTTGCAAATTCCTCTGCGACACCGGAGCTCAGAGGAGCTTCCTGCCAGCGACAATAGAGGACACCGCCAGCGACAATAGAGGTCCACGCCTGACGACCGCCAACGATACCCCTATCCGCACCTACGGTACGAGAACCGTGGAACTGTTTTGGGGGCCAGCGGTTCACGTGGGACTGCATCACGGCCGACATTTCGTTCCCACTCCTCGGGCGGATTTCCTTGGTGCACACGGGCTCCTCGTGGACGTTAGACATGGCCGTAGGGCTGACCCCAATTAGTCGATTAGTCGACTAATCGGTCGAAAGGAGCCGTAGTCGACTGGCCAACCTCTTAGTCGAATAAAATAAAATAAAGATTTATAATCTTTTTTTGTATATATATTTTTTTAATCATTCTTTCCAAAAGAAAAGAGGCCTAGAAGCGTGGCTAACGCTAATGGCACGCATACCAGAGGCTAACTGCCTACGAAAACAGGCACAGAGGCACTGAAAGAGGATTTCACCCATCTAATGAACACACTAGACCAGACAAATATCAAGATGTATCCATCAGTGGACCAATTGCATGCTTTTGCAGAGGACAAAAAGCCTTCAGTCAACTCCTTCAGACATTAAGCACCTCCCACAGCCCAAATGGAAAGATAAAAAAATGTAAAATTAATTTTTTTTATTTAAAAAAATATAATAAATATATATATATATATATATATTTTTTAATTGTACATAATTCACCCACGGAACTATTGTTAGGAACGTTAGTTCTGCCCGAACATTATACCTGGTGGCTCTACCTGCCACCACGAGTCAGTCGACTGCAAGCAACGTAGCAGTAGCATGTTGTATTTCTGTGCTTAATAAATGCTATTCGCTCTGCCTCAAGCCACCGTCTCTGACTCCCATCTCTCGGCACTACAATATAGAATATTTGTTGACAGCCCTACTGTGTTTGTGTTGTGTTGCCCAGGCAGCGTGTTACCACACCACAAAACCTGGATAAATCCATATCACGCTGTGATTGGCTGACCAGATCATGCTTGATTGACAGCTTCCTTTCAGCTGGAGTAGCTACCATTTTATTTTCCAATCAATCACTAAAACATGTTACTATATTATTTTTATATTAAATAACTCTAACTAACTTAACTCCACACAGAGAGGCTCTCTGCTGGGGCTTGAACCCCGGACATTCTTGCTGTGAGGCAACAGTGCTAACCACTGTGCCACTGTGCTTCCGTAATGCACCCTACTTGGTTAGAAAGCTTGACTAAACCACTAACTAGCAATCCAGCTTAGACCACCCAAATCCCAAACAAATGTTTTATTGAACTATATTCAACCTCCTGGAGTATGGCACTAATGGTTTTAACGTTTTACATTCACTTACATGAAACTGATAGCATTAGCTTTGCTATGCTACACTCTTGAGCTACTTCAACCATCAACTCTGTGATTAATACAGATTTGGGTGATGTACCCCTGTCTGCCAGTATAGCTTTCAAAACATGTCATTTGAATTCTCAATAAAGCGAAAAGCAAAGAAAAGTACAATGGGTTGCTTAATTGTTTAATAATGACGTCCATGATCCCACTAGCAGAAAATGACATACCTCGTTGTTTACCTCGCAGGACGCTAATGAGGTTGATAACATGTAACACTAGCTCCATCACCTGTCATTACATACAAAGAAAGGCTGAAATCGAGTGCTTTGAGGACTTCAATGCTTCCTGGTCTCTGTAAGCCCCCCCCCCCCCCCCCCCACACTGCCCATGTGGTTTATTCACGCAGCCATGTCATTAGATTACGCCCCTGATTATGCGGCTTCAAAGAGCACCAATCTTGCCATTGTGGGGCTGGCTCGTGTGAAACATAGGCCGCTGTGCGGTGGCAGTGGTGGCCAATTACGCTGTAGATTAATGTTGTTGACGGTGCATTTATTCATACGAGGTGGTTGGTGCCCAAGCCTTTCCCCAGGCACAGGGAGAACAAAACAAAAAGAAAGACAGAGAGAGATGCACTATGATGTTGTGCCAGGGAGAGGAATTCCATTACTCACAGCAGAGGCACTGATGTGAAAGGGAATAGGACCAGGGCAGGGGGGGTGATGGTGGGGGGATGACAACAACACCAAAAACGGAATGCAGAATACAAAGCACCAATACAAAAATGCTCACCGGTCCGCATGGTACGGTAGCACCTAAGTCACAGTGTTGTAAAACAGTTAAGAAAAAAGGAGGTGATGGATATTTCTATCTTTCTGCTCCACAGCTCTCTCTCTCTCTCTCTCTCTCTCTCTCTCTCTCTCTCTCTCTCTCTCTCTCTCTCTCTCTCTCTCTCTCTCTCTCTCTCTCCTGTTTACAGCGTCTGTGCCTGTGCGGCCCCAAGGTCACCTGTGTCAGCCTTGGCCTCGCTCCCTCCATCCCCTACCGGCTTAGCATTCAGCTCAGACCGTCCTACTGGCCCTGCAGACTACAGCTCACTGTCAGCAAGGCAAACAAGGCAGAGAGAGAGAGAGAGAGAGGGAAAGGAGTGGGGGGGTGGAACGAGAGGCAACCATGAAAAATAAAAACAGGAGCGATATGGACAGAAAACTGAAGGGGCGGCGGAGAGAGAGAGAGAGAGAGAGAGAGCGAGTGCAGAGGGGGTGTGCTGACATCATCAGACGGGGCCCGAGAGAAAGAGAGAGAGAGTGCAGAGTGGGTGTGCTGCTGACATCATCAGACGGGGCCCGAGAGAAAGAGAGAGAGAGTGCAGAGTGGGTGTGCTGCTGACATCATCAGACGGGGCCCGAGAGAAAGAGAGAGAGAGTGCAGAGTGGGTGTGCTGCTGACATCATCAGACGGGGCCCGAGAGAAAGAGAGAGAGAGTGCAGAGGGGGTGTGCTGCTGACATCATCAGACGAGGCCCGAGAGAAAGAGAGAGAGAGTGCAGAGTGGGTGTGCTGCTGACATCATCAGACGGGGCCCGAGAGAAAGAGAGAGAGAGTGCAGAGTGGGTGTGCTGCTGACATCATCAGACGAGGCCCGAGAGCTTCTTGATGGGCTTAGGAAATATGCCCCGCTGTCACGCGGAGGACTCAGGGTCCACGTTCGCGGGGCTAAAGCAAACAGCCTGTGCCATCCAAAAAGGCTGCTGACGGGGGTTGAAATTGAACTGTAAAACAAGGTGCCACGCCCTGCGACCAGCGGCCACGCTGCACTACTACATCAAACGTCACGACATCCTCCACTCCGCCTGCCCGGCAGCCCGCATGGTGAAATACACCCGACTGTGTACATCCTCACGACCCCGTAACTCACGTGAGCAGGCGCATTAAAATAGTCGGGAGAGATGCGGGGCACAAACATTAAAACACACATGCCAGGGACATATCTTTGTAATACAGAACGTTTACATTTAAATTATGTGAGCCGAGTATGACCGACCCCCCCCCCCCCCCCCCCCCCCCCACCCTTGGTTGTATGTCTGTTCGTTTTTACAGCCACACTCTCTGGACCTCAATTGCAGATTGTAAATGAAGCCATCAATTTGTCTGAAGTCCATAAACAGAACCTTTAAATTGGCATACTGTTTTCCCCCCTCTGCTGAATGATGATTGGAGGAGCACTTTTTTTCTATGCTGGCGAGACTCGGAAATAGATTCCTTTTTTTATATTTATTTCTCCCTTTTCCCCCTATATCATCCGTCCGCATCACATCACTTTCCTCGGCGCAATCGTTTTTAGACAATGTCATGAAAGAGAGATGCAATCTCATACTGGGGAGGGGGTTTCAAAGGTAGGGTGTGTTTATGTGTATGTGTGTGTGTGTCAGTGTCAAAGAGCTCACAAAACAAAATGGCTGCAATGAATAAAGAGTGTATGAGTATGAATAAATAAGAGCAAATGGGTTGGTGGGACGTACTGATGGACAGATAGATGAACCCGTGCCAGCAGGAGAGGGGCGGAGCTGATTTGCACTCTGTATCCCTTCAATCCTTCTGTCTAGAGGAGGGAGGGGGGTGCTGTGTCAGCATGGTGCCGCTGGGGGTGGATGCGGGACGGGCAGCAAGGAGCACGCCTGCTCACCCGTAGCCCCCTCTCAGTAGGGCCCTGTCCCCTCGCTGTCTGTCACACAGTCCAATCCCGTGGCGAGGGTGGGTTGTTGGCTGGTACTACACACACAGAGACACAAACACTGCCAACCCTGCACACCAAAGACTTGTTTGGTTAATATGGTATCCACCGCTTGAAGCGACTGCTAGCATGAAGGGTAAACCCACTGGACAAAATGATTGATTATTTTTGTGGAATTGTAGTAAACTGAAAACTGCTTTTATTTTTTTTCAAATTGGATATAGTTGGGATTAAACTGTAAAGCATCTTATTTTTTTTGTATCAACTTTTTCTCCCATTTTCTATTTTTCTCCCATCCCAATTTCTTTCGTATTGTCCAATTCTACCCTCCCCTGTCTTGAACGCTGTTAGGCCATGCCTCCCACTGGCCGGCTGCAAAGTGGACGAAGCCTTGCATCACGTGTCCCCTCCGGTACACGAGGAGGCAGCCGTCGCATCTTTTCACCTGCACAGCGCGATCTCTCAGCGGCGAGGGTCTGCGTGGGAGGGACACGCCGCCCCCGTTGCTTCCTGATTCTGCTGCGCAGGCACACCAACCGACCTGTAGGAGTCGCTGTCCACAACGTCCGATCCCCACCCACCAGCTTCCCACCCCTAACACTGCCAATTGCGTTAGTATGAAAGACCAGCCAAGCTGGTAGCAATGCCGAGAGCTGGGCTCGAACCCAGCATCTCCTGCATTAGTGGCGAGCGCCTTGCCCACTGCGCCACTTAGCCGCCCTACTGTAAAGCATCTTCAATATAATTGATCCAATGTATTACAGGTAACATTAGCGTCATTGTACTTCCTGACTCTGCTTTGTGTGTAGGCTCTTCAGAATCATTCTGTAACATAAACTTATAAACTCTTTTTGTACTCATAAACAGTACTGTATATTTGTAGATCTGGTATGTCATAAATGTCTAGATGTAACATAGTATTGTCTATCTGTATGTCATGTATTTCATATACATATGTTATGATGAATTGAAAATGGGGGACCCTGATGTAAACAAGACGAAAGTCTTTCTCTGGTCTGCATCCCCTTAACAATTGTGTGTATTGGGCTGTACTGCATTGTACCCATTCTGCAATCTGTTAATACAATTTTAAATCAATCAATTCCTGGTCTCTGCTTTGTGTGTAGGCTCTACAGAATATGCCCTGGTCTCTGCTTTGTGTGTAGGCTCTACATAATTGTCCCTGGTCTCTGCTTTGTGTGTAGGCTCTACAGAATTCTCGTTCAGCATATTTTCACACATGAAAAAAAAAAAACATCATTCTCTCAAAAACTGTCTATATCCAGAATGTGCAGGGTGTAAAAAATATTTCTATTTTTAAATAGTCACTTTGCACAAGACCAACACACACATACAGTTACAGCATTGCAAATTGAGGTCCCTCCTACCACCAGCCCCTGTCAATCATCTGACTTCTGGATTTACTTTTTAATTTCTCTTATTTTTTGGGATTATCTCCCACAAACCTGAACGTTATTGCCATAAAACAGAACGCAGTTAGTTTCTCTACCTTTCTGTGAACGTCTTGCAAAAAATGGTGTTGCAATATGATGAAAAATGGTGGAGAAATTTACATTATAAAAAAGATGGCAGAATTCAGTACTGTATCTACAAAACCTTCTGTTTAATCATCTTCCCTTTATTCATTTGCTTAGATTTTTCAGGTCTGGTCAATTTTAGCATGGTGTTATTTACAGTCAAAGATAAAAAATGTTTTTAAATAGAATTGATATTCTCCTTTGGTTCATTACAATTTACTCAAGCCTAGTAACAGACACACTATTTCTGACACTGATCCATATATGTCCCTAGATTCAGATACCAAGAACATGCAAATGGACCATTTAAAAAAAAATTGTAAATGTTTATTCTACGTCCTTATGGAATGAGTGACATATAAAAAAAAAAGTAAAAAAAAAAAAAAAAGGTAAAAAAAAAAAAAAAAAAAAAAAAAATTGTATGGATGGAAGAGCCGCAAATTGACGGGCAAAGAGCCGCATGCGGCTCGCGAGCCGCGGGTTGGCCACCCCTGTGCTAGCTGATTGATTGATTAGCTAGCAGTCTCTGCTAGCTACTTCCCCATAATAGTCCATTCTCAGTGTAGCCTACATGCCTTTTTCATTTTTATATGTTACTAGTATACTATTTATCAATCACATTCAGTGTTGTTGTCCTTGCTCTAAGGACTTGTTATTGAATAGTCGTATTGCTTGTAATATACATGTCATATGTATATACTCTCTGTCAGGATCTATGGGGTAACAGTACTGTATATTTGCATATCATATTATGTCACAAATGTAACAGTACTATATACCTGTATGTCATGTATGTCCCTATGCCATAAATGTCATGATGTCATGTATGTTGAGTATGTCACAAATGTCACTATGAATTGAAAATGGGGGACCCTGATGTAAACAAGACGAAAGTCTCTCTGGTCTGCATCCCCTTAACAATTGTGTGTATTGAGCCGTACTGTATTGTATCCATTCTGCAATCTGTTAATAACGTTTTCATTCATTCATTCATTCATTCATTCATTCATTCATTCAGGTGCAAAGGTCAACGACCAAACACACCCAGACTACATTCCATCTGTATTCCCTTCAACATCACAGTCTACACCATCTACGTCAACGAACATCAGTCGCCATGAGCGGCGTGCAAAAGCAGACCCTGGTCCCCCAAGTCAAATTCTACGTATGTCTGCTCTACCCATTTCATAACAGGTGAGAATAAGGAACACATATTTATATAGTAAATTAAGTTGTATTGGCTGTGAGGCTGTAAACAGCAGATGTTAGCTGCTAGCTGATTGATTGATTAGCTAGCAGTCTCTGCTAGCTACTTCCCCATAATAGTCCATTCTCAGTGTAGCCTACATGCCTTTTTCATTTTTATATGTTACTAGTATACTATTTATCAATCACATTCAGTGTTGTTGTCCTTGCTCTAAGGACTTGTTATTGAATAGTCGTATTGCTTGTAATATACATGTCATATGTATATACTCTCTGTCAGGATCTATGGGGTAACAGTACTGTATATTTGCATATCATATTATGTCACAAATGTAACAGTACTATATACCTGTATGTCATGTATGTCCCTATGCCATAAATGTCATGATGTCATGTATGTTGAGTATGTCACAAATGTCACTATGAATTGAAAATGGGGGACCCTGATGTAAACAAGACGAAAGTCTCTCTGGTCTGCATCCCCTTAACAATTGTGTGTATTGAGCCGTACTGTATTGTATCCATTCTGCAATCTGTTAATAACGTTTTCATTCATTCATTCATTCATTCATTCATTCATTTATTCATTCATTCATTCATTCATTCATTCATTCAGGTGCAAAGGTCAACGACCAAACACACCCAGACTACATTCCATCTGTATTCCCTTCAACATCACAGTCTACACCATCTACGTCAACGAACATCAGTCGCCATGAGCGGCGTGCAAAAAGGAACTCCTCTTCATACCATCGTAAGTGATATCATCTAGTTTTCAGTTATGTGCCAAAATCAATGGGTTCCTAAATTGCAGTTTCTTATTAGTATGGTTTTTATTTCATTTAAAGTGACTCCCCACAAGAGGACTAAACGTTGCAGCCAAGACATCCAAGTTGAGGCAGCAGCCCAAGTTGAGGAAGCAGCCACACCTCCCATCACTGAGCAGTCTCTGTTTGACGAGATGCAGTCTCTCAGAGAGGAGAGGGATGCAGCCAAGGAGGATGGTGACCAACAGAGAACCAAGGTCGAGTCGGACAGCAACAACACCAAATGCAAAATGATGACAGGTGTTACCTGGCCAGTGCTTCAGAACTTGTTTTCTTACTGTCACACAGAGAAGACAAGGAGCACCATAATCTCACCCATAGATCAGCTATTTATCACCCTTGTCAAACTGCGTCACGACATGTCCTTTGACCTCATTTCCCACATCAGAGGTGTGTCAAAGGCAACAGTCATCAAAGTGTTCTGGACCTGGATAGACCTGATGTACGTCAAGCTTGACTTCTTGATTAAATGGCAGTGCAGGGACCAAATATTCTCAACCATCCCCCCAGTATTCAAAACAAAGTTTCCCCGTCTCACATTACAGTTCTACTTTTGTTTTGATGTGAAAAGTGATGCTGCATAAGATGACTGCACTTAGCACTGACTGAGAAAGTACACATTACAGTTCTACTTTATAAAATGCTAATTGTAAATATGTTTGTCAATGTCAATGTTTGTCAACCACATACCAGGGGCACAACAACTATAGCAAACATCATTTTGAAAGAATAACCTTGCTTTATTGTTCAAATATACAAATAAGAATGAAATGTTCTGTTCTTCTATTGCAGTTTTATCTGTGAGTGCTATTTCAGCATGCACAACAATGCAAGTAAAGAAAATGCAAAACTAACTTCTGCTATTGCTTTTTTTTAGATACAAAAATACAAAAAATGTATTGTCACATTAACTTTCTGTGACTGAGTGCTATTTCACAACAATGCATGTAAAAAATTGTTATTTTTTTTAGATACAAAAATACAAAAGTGCTATTTCAAGTTTAAACATGCATAACATATGCATAACAGCAGCATTGGCAGGCCTACAATTTCAACATGCACAACAATGCATGTAAAAAATGCTTATTTTTTTTATATACAAAAATACAAAAGTGCTATTTCAAGTTTAAACATGCATAACATATGCATAACAGCAGCATTGGCAGGCCTACAATTTCAACATGCACAACAATGCATGTAAAAAATGCTTCTTTTTTTTATATACAAAAATACAAAAGTGCTATTTCAAGTTTCAACATGCACAACAATGCATAACATATGCATAACAGCAGCATTGGCAGACCTACATTTTCTCCAAGAAGGAAGCCATAACATAAAACTTCAAAAGGGCTAAAAACTAAATTACAAACATCACAAAACAAACTGGTCAGACTACTGCTTGACCTTACTCCTAGAACGCACCTCACCCCTGCCCACTTTGACAATATAGGATGGCTTAGAGTAGACGACAGAGTACAGCAACTTAGTTAGGGTTAGACTTCTTTTTCTTTTTTCTGCACTCCGGGCAATACCATGTCTTGCTTTTCGGTAGCCTTTTGAGGTTTAGACACCTGGGATGGAACCAGTCATCACAGGTGTCACAGCCAACCATGCTCTCTGATTCTGTTGTTGTTTTACACAAGCAGTAGACTGGAGTGCTTGTGCTGCTGGCCGCCTGTTGCTCCTGTTGGGTGGGTAACACTGGTAAATTTGTGGCAACATTCTTTTTATTATTTATTTTTTATTTAAAAAATATTATTTTGTATAACTCACCCTGCCATACAGTCACAGTGACCTGCAACCACCTTTCCCGTGCCATCTAAGGCCACCCAAGGATGATGTGGATCATCATTCACTCTGTAGGATGGTCTGACATCCGCCCGCAACAAGGTGCACCTTGTCAGTTTCCGGTGGAACACAAAGAAGCGGTATGCCTCTAAAGACTTATAGTTCTCCATGGCTTCTGATGAGAATACACCTGAAATAATAATGTAACTCTGGCCTGATCAATATTCTTCAGTTTTTTATCTTATCTTATCTCCTATCGGTACTGTTGTCATTATGAATTGAAAATGGGGGACCCTGATGTAAACAAGACGAAAGTCTTCCTCTGGTCTGCATCCCCTTAACAATTGTGTGTATTGAGCTGTACTGTATTGTACCCATTTTGCAATCTGTTAATACAATTTCCATTCAATTACTGTATCTATGGAGGACAAACATGTCATGTCCAAATGTCATATCTAGCTACAGGCTATTCAATGGCACATTTTCATATTATTCCTTGCACAGGGCTTAATATTTCTCTTTTCTAACAGAGAATTGAAATAAAATATCCCTATAGGCCGTAAAGTGAATGCTGTATCGTTTCACCCCTTTTTTAAGTTTTAAATAGACAATAATAAAAATAGTAGATGTAAACAAGACGAAAGTCTTTCTCTGGTCAGTATTGTACCCATTGTAGTGGAATATACTATGGAATATATTACATTGGATGCCATTTTGTCACAGGAAAGATTAGCCTCTAGGATGGAACTGTGACCGTACTCAGATGCATTTGACACCTCCCTGCCCCCTCTCCTTGATGAGGTGTTAATAGGTGGGTAGGTGGGGTGGGGGGCTGTACATTGATGGTGGGGGGGGGGGGGGGGGGGTTGTCTCAACACTGTTTTTTTCAAGTCAGGTCAAGTCAGCTTTATTTGAACTCTGCAGAGGAAGGATGAACTTTGCAATGTACAAACGTCTTTCTCTGGTCTGCATCCCCTTAACAATTGTGTGTATTGACTGTAGTTTACCCATTCTGCAATGGTAATAAAATTCTCATTGTAAAAAAATAAGTTGTATCTATTCTATTCTACTATTTTATTGCACTGCACTATTTTACTCTGTCTATTTTATCTTACTATTTTTTAGATTGCTGGACAGTAGTCCAGATGTGACAAAACTAGTGATTCTATGACTTGCTTGGTACAGTAGCTGTGTCTGTTAAAAAATAGGCATTCCGTCTAATAATTGAAATACTTCTGCTCATTTTTGTTACAGTATTGTAGTGGCCATACTGGTTGTTTACATCAGGGTCCCCCATTTTCAATTCATCGTAACATATATGACATACACGACATACAGATAGACAGTACTGCTACATCTATACATTTATGACATACCAGATTTGCAAATACAGTACTGTTTGTGATACATAGTAGTATAGACATAGCAGCATAGGTAGTACTGTAGTAGTAGATAGTAATACATACTGTACTGTATTCTAATGATATTCCTACTTCTGCAGTAGTTGCATTTATTTTACAACATATTCAAAATAGTTTTGGGAGCAGGACTAAGTGGATTATGACTTCTGGAATCTATTCAGTTCATGACAACAATACATGACAACAATAACAATACACTTTTGTATTTATTAATGTCCAGATGTGACAAAATGGCATCCAATGTAATAAAAAAAAGTCAATCAACGAACTCGATTCTTGTACCGGATCTCCTCCCTGGTAAACAAGAATACCCTGAAGACTCTGGCAGGAGCACTCATTCAAGGGTACTACAGTACGACTATGCTTGCACCTCATGGTACCAAAGCACCTCAAAGGCACTAAAAACCAAATTACAAACATCTCAAAACAAACTAGTCAGACTACTGCTTGACCTGACTCCTAGAACCCACCTCACCCCTGCACACTTTGCCAACCTAGGATGGCTTAGAGTAGACAACAGAGTACAGCAACTTGCAATGGGCCTGGTCTACAAGATACACTACACGACCAAGGTACCCATGTACATGTCAATCTACTTCCCAAAGGTCAGTGAATACCACGATCACAACACCAGAGGGAGCTCCACAAATCATGTAAAACCCAGATTCGGCTCAAACAAGGGACTAAACACGTTTCGCAATTATGCCACAACAATGTGGAACGCCCTACCCAAAGCTGTAAAGGAATGTAAATCACTACCCACCTTCAAAAACACTCTCAAAGAACACCTACGGGAGACTGCAATTCAAAACTGGACCCTACAAATGTCCTAACCCAGTTGTACAATAAAGACCAAGCATGGCTTTGTCAGTATTCCAATGTACAGCCCCACCCAACTCCACCCCACCTACCCAACCTCCTCCAATGTACAGTTTCCATGGCAAATGTATGTCAGTATTCCAATGTACAGTGTCCCTAGTAAGAGATATGTACAGATATAGATATAGTATTAATATGTACAGTGATACAGGTATAAAGACACTATGGTAGTAAGTCATACTGACCAGCAGTGTAACTAGTAAGAGTAGGTAAGAGATATGTACAGATATAGATATAGTATTAATATGTACAGTGATACAGGTATAAAGACACTATGGTAGTAAGTCATACTGACCAGCAGTGTAACTAGTAAGAGTAGGTAAGAGATATGTACAGATATAGATATAGTATTAATATGTACAGTGATACAGGTATAAAGACACTATGGTAGTAAGTCATACTGGCCAGCAGTGTAACTAGTAAGAGTAGGTAAGAGATATGTACAGATATAGTTATAGTATTAATATGTACAGTGATACAGGTATAAAGACACTATGGTAGTAACTAGTAAGTCATACTGACCAGCAGTGTAACTAGTAAGAGTAGGTAAGAGATATAGTATTAATATGTACAGTGATACAGGTATAAAGACACTATGGTAGTAAGTCATACTGACCAGCAGTGTAACTAGTAAGAGTAGGTAAGAGATATAGTATTAACATGTACAGTGATACAGGTATAAAGACACTATATGGTAGTAAGTCATACTGGCCAGCAGCGTAACTAGTAAGAGTAGGTAAGGGATGTACTGATATAGATATAGTATCTACAGATATGTAAATGTCATTAACAGATTGCAGAATGAGTACAATACAGTACAGCTCAATACACACAATTGTTAAGGGGATGCACAGACCAGAGAAAGACTTTAGTCTTGTTTACATCAGGGTCCCCCATTTTCAATTCAGTGATATATATTTTTGGGCATACACTTACAATATAAGCAGCTGGGAAACACATTATATGATGTATTCAGGGCCATTTCACGTTGATTAAACGTTACACATTACATCCTGCTAAATGAACGTTAACTAATATTACGCGGCCAGTGTTGAAAAGCCTTGAGGTCGCATTCAATTTTCGAGAGACCATAACGTTAACTTGACAGCAATGTGGATACAGCTTTATTTGAGCAGTTGCTACTGTAACGTTACCTTAGTTGACTACATAACTGTAGTAAACAAACTAACGTTAAACCTAATTTAATTTACCAGTAAATTCAGTACAGCGACAGCTGAAATCCACAGGACAGCCTGATCACAATAATCGACGGGCCAGTTACATTTCCCCCAACCAGAGCCTAACTAGAGCCACATTCTGCGAATCAGAGGCAGAGTAGGGCGGGTCTTCGGTGCCAGCACGTTGGGTTGTCTCGTAAAGAATAATACTGCACTGTATCTGAGTATCTAGATGATTATCCATAAAAAACGCACGTTAATCGAAAATACCACACCATTACTGTACCAATGACAGTCAAATAATCTACAGAAAAGCATTACATTGCAAAATAATATGTCCAAGACTAGTGTCGCATGCACACACACACACAGATTGTAGAATAGCTCCCTCTCTCCACCGTGTAACTCGACTCCCCCTACTGGTTGAACCAGGCAGAGCAGCGTAAAAAGACGTCATCTAGCGTCATCTAGCTTGCTACCGGCGGTAGACGCCTCGTTTTCCAGTCCCACATCTGTACTAATTACACAAAACGAATTTAGCAACTGTCCTAGCCGTCAGTATTGTTTCCAGTTTCCACAACTCTGGCTGGCTGAGGCCATGCGCTCCATCCAACACGGTTTAGATGGTAGTTAAGACAGGGAGCACAGCCGTGGCTAATAAGTGCAGAGTAATTGCGTTGTAATTATAAGATAGGCAGCACCACCACCACTGTTCATTGCAAGGTGGGGTCCAGGAAAGGTTAATGAAAGAATTCGCAAAAACACATTTGGAGAAGTCTGCCATTACCGTGAAGAGGAATTGTTTGTGAAGGCTGAGACCATTAAAGATCGGGGAGGAAATATTGTACTTGCTCCGATTAGGCTAATGCACCGTTCATGAGATCTCAGACCTCGTTTGTCTACCCCACAAATGTGATTTGATTTTTAAGACTGTTAATTACGTTTCCACTTGTAACTCATAACCATCTCATGGCCTACTGTGGGTGACAATATTGTCACAAGGAAAGATGAAATTACCTTCCTGGGTTCCATTCTAGAGGCAAATCTTTGCTGTGACAAAATGGCAACCAACGAACAAGATTCTTGTACCGGATCTCCTCTCTGGTAAACAAGAATACCCTGAATAATAATAATAATAATAATAATAATAATGCAGGACCTGTTGCAGAGGTCTTTATTCAGCATGCAACGACACTCAATGTTTTAGCGGTACACACAGCGGTTAGTTTTTTTTTTAGCACACACACCGGAACACACACGCATGCATTGTCTCTTTAGAATCGCCGATGCGATTCGTCTCTGCGATTAACCCATTCCGTCGTCCTTCCCCCCCAAGGGCAGCCGGGAGCAGACAGGCGTCAACGTGAGCCGTGCCAGGGGACCAATCCAAGTGTTCCTGTCCGTCTTCGTCAAGGACGCCACAGCGTTAGCGATCTGTTGTTGTTAGGGATGTCCGATATTATCGGCCGACCGATATTATCGGCCGATATCGGCAGTAAAATGTGATATCGGAAAATATCGGTATCGGTAAAAAAAAAAAAAAAAACAATAACAATATTTGTTATATATATATCCAGTGAAATTATTAGTTACCTGAAATTATTCAGTTTTTTGGACAGGGAAACCCTGCATATATCGGTATCGGTTGATATCGGTTGATATCGGTATCGGAAATTAAGAGTTGGACAATATCGGAATATCGGTATCGGTAAAAAAGCCAATATCGAGCATCCCTAGTTGTTGTGCATGTTTTTCCATTGGGTTTATCTTATCGGGGGGGGGAAACCCTTGCGAGCACGGGGAGAACATGCAAACTCCACACAGAAAGGCCTGGGAGATACCCCACCTGGGTACCTGGCATCATGGAAACCTGGTCCCCAAGCGGGAATTGAACCCTGGACCTTCTTGCTGTGAGGCGACAGTGTTAAACACTACTCCACCGTGCCACTAGGGGGAGACAGTGTTAAACACTACTCCACCGTGCCGCTGAAGACTCTACCAGGAGCACTCATTCAAGGGTACTACAACTATGCTTACACCTCATGGTACCAAAGCACCTCAAAGGCGCTAAAAACAAGATTACAAACATCACAAAACAAACATCAGGCTACTGCTTGACCTGACTCCTAGAACCCACCTCACCCCTGCCCATTTTGACAACCAAGGATGGCTTAGAGTAGACGACAGAGTACAGCAACTTGCAATGGGCCTGGTCTACAAGATACACTACACCACTAAGATACCCATGTACATGTCTAAATACTTCCCAAACGTCAGTGAATTCCACAACCACAACACCAGAGGGAGTTCCACAAATCATGTTCAACCCAGATTCGGCTCAAACAAGGGACTAAACACGTTTCGCAATTATGCCACAACAATGTGGAACGCCCTACCCACAGCTGTAAAGGAATGTGAATCACTACCCACTTTCAAAACCGCTCTCAAAAAGCACCTACGGGAGGCTGCAATTCGAAACTGGCCCTGGTAAAATGTCTCTTAGATATTTTCTTTTATAATCTCTGTTTCTTAAACAGTACTGTATATTTGTATATCTTGTATGTCATAAATGTCTCTATGTAACAGTACTGTATATCTGTATGTTGTGTATGTCATAAATGTCATGATGAATTGAAAATGGGGGACCCTGATGTAAACAAGACGAAAGTCTTTCTCTGGTCTGCATCCCCTTAATTTATTCAGCACCAGGGATTAGCCTTGTCCCATTCTAGCTAGGCCACACTTTAAAGATAGGGGTGCGTCACCTTGTTTGTAGAGCTATATCTATATTTTAAATTATAGCTATGGAGACAATACTATGATCATTTGACAGTGACTTTCTTCCGTCGAACATGCAAAAAAGAGATACTTTTTTCATGTATACGTTCACGCGTTATCCCGTGGTGAATATTGTATAGTTTAGGAGTGATCCGGGATAATTCCTGAAAAGCTGAGTTATAGGGCGCTACGTGAATTCTACTATAAGCATGGCTTTTCTTGCCTGGACACGCTACTATTTCCAAATCAAATGTATATAATAGGTATTATGTTTCATCATGAATGCATGAAAGGGGGGGGGGGGTTCGTTTTTTTATGCTTTGATGGCCAGTAACGGCATTCGTATTGAACACCACACACGCTGATCAGCTGGATCGATATGAAAACATTGTACGATCAAGCTGGAATTGATGTCAGATAGTCCTTACCTTTGATTGGGGGTATTCCAAAAAGAATATTCCAATTGTTTGATCGCGATTTCCAGTATTGGTGTCCATCTGGTCCACGACATAATCCGGCACAACACATGCATCGATTGTCCTGGACGCTTCATTACTTCAGGCAACCAACTTGCGCCTAGCACGCCCCCGCAGCGACGTGGCAGCGCCAGAGCGGAGCGGCAGAGCGCAGCGGCAGGCGGCAGCGGCAGAGCGGCAGCGGCGCGCAGGTTGCCGCACGCAATCCCCCCTGTTTTAACATCGACGGTTAGCTCAACTCGTTCGCCAGCTTGCTGTGGAGCCTGCGGTCCTGTTGGTGACAAGTTCAAATCACTTCAATTTTTTTTTTACGTTTAATAAATGTATCGCCTCTCTATATAAACGTCTTTCTTTCGCCGTTTAGGCAATCTTTTGGAGTTGGTTAAGGTTAGGGTTAAGTTTAGGCATTCTTTCGGAGTTGGTTAAGGTTAGAGTTTGTCGCAGAGCATGGCAATAGAATGCAGCCTATTTCCGCTCTGCCGCTCTCTCGCTCTGCCGCGGTCCCATGGGCGTCGTGGCCAATCAGAGAAACGCTGAACGCAAGTTGGTTGCCTGAAGTTGACGCGTCCTGGACACGTTTCAATGTGATCGAGTGAACCTCTAGGCTTCCCTGGACTGAAAATCTCCACCCGGTGGGATTTAAATGTAACACACGGTCTGGAACAGGGTTTACTGCACTCTCGATACTGCCACCTAGCAGGATCTGGCCGGTACTGCACCCTCTGGGTCCCAGTATGCCTTTTAACGGCAACATACAGGTCCGTGACATTGAATAGAATATGAACTCATTCAGCGCCGGGGATTAGTCGGGCCCCGTTCTAGCACTGCCAAGCTTTAAAAGATAGGAGTGCGTCACCTTGTTTGTAGAACTATAACTATATTCTATATTATAGCTATGGATACAATACTATGGCCCATTTGACATCACCTATCTATCGTTCAATATTTGAAAAATAATAAATTTCTTCATCCATACGTTCCTGTGTTATACCGTGGTGAATATAAGTATGGTTTTAGACTGGTCTGGGGCTGAGTAATAGCCTTATACGTCAATTCTACTATAAACGTTGCCGTTTCTTACCTGTACAGTGTACACGCTATTATTCCCAAATCAAATCTATATCATAGGTATTATGTTTCATCATGAATGGGGGGGGGGTGGTTTCTGATTATTTGATTGCCAGTAACGGCATTCATATTGAACAGAAAAAACGCTTATCATCACGATCGGTATAAAAGCATTGCACGATCAAGCGAAAATGTACGTCAGATAGTCCTTACCTGTGATCGGGAGTATTCCAAAAATAATATTCCAATTGTTTGATCGCCATCTGGTATATCCGATGTCCACTTTGTCCACGACATAACCCACCACAACATATGGATCGGGGATATTTGACGCGCTTCAATGCAACCGGGAGAACCGCTAGACTGGCCGACATAGAAAAGTGAGCCCGGTGACATTTGACCATTGCACAGGCCAAGATACAAGGTTTCAAAGGGTGCTCAATACCGCTGTCTAGCTGGATGCGGCCGGTATTGCACTTTGGCGATCTCAGACTCATTCCCTATGGTAACACCAAGGTCCCTGGATGAATAATGAATATAAATATCGAAAAAAAGGAAAAACTATCAAATAACGAGTATACTTGTTGGCGTTCAAGCGTCGGCTCCCAATAACGAGTAAACTCGTTGTTGGCGGGGAATGAGTTCAAATAAAAAAAAAAAGCTAAATCGATCCAAAAACGTATACTGTATACATGGATGGCGCAGAAAGTGTTAACAATTGTGTGTATTGAGCCGTACTGTATTGTACCCATTCTGCAATCTGTTATAAAGTTTTCAATCAATCAATCAATCAATGCCGTTCGAAAATCAGGATTTCTGCAATCGACACCTGCTGTCTTTTCAGGTGAGGCGGCCGCGCGCAATTATCCTGAGTATCAAGTCTGGTTCGAATTAACAAGACTGAATCAGCGTTCAAGGAACAGGGAAAGCCTGGATTTATTCATCGGGTTAATTGAATCTGGCTAATGGGACTTTTGATCGACTTAGTTGAACCAGGTACGGGGAATAGGGCCCTGTAGTTGTAATCACTGCATGGCCACCCAGGGCCCATGGTCCAGTCCTCGGGGCAGCTCCATAAATGTGCGGCACGGTGGTGTAGTGGTCAAACACTATCGCCTCACAGCAAGAAGGTCCAGGGTTCGATTCCCGCTTGAGGACCAGGTTTCCATGATGCCAGTTACCCAGGTGGGGTATCTCCCAGGCCTTTCTGTGTGGAGTTTGCATGTTCTCACTGTGCTCGCAAGGGTTTCCCCCCCGATAAGATAAATCCAATGGAAAAACATGCACAACAACAAGATCGCTAACGCTGTGGCGTCCTTGACGAAGACGGACAGGAGCACTTGGATTGGTCCCCTGGCGCGGCTCACGTTGACGCCTGTCTGCTCCCGGCTGCCCTTGGGGGGGAAGGACGATGGGATGGGTTAATCGCAGAGACGAATCGCATGTGTGCCGATTGATGACCTCTGAGCAGGTCCTAAAATATTATTTAAAGTGCTAACTAACAGCAAGTCTTTATTATTTTTACTTGGTATCTTTTTTTTGTATTTTGTATTATTAGTTAAGTCTTGATCCATATTATTATTTCTTATTGTCTTATCATTATGTAGCACCCTGAATATGTGGCTATTATTCAGAAGTGCTGACTTGCCTTTTATCTCCCCTTTGTGCACAAAGACATATTAACTAGTTTCCATTGATATTCCCTCGAACAATGACGCGGGTTTCTCCTTCTCTCACCGGCTGGAATATGGATTATAAACAGTGAACTGAATCATATTCTTTCCACCGAGTGCTTCCTGTGGGGCTAGTTGGCGGTACCAGCAGGGGGCGGTGGTGGCAGGCGGAGCGCACGAGAGAGACACAGCAGGAGAAGCAAGTCAACGGGAACGGAAGTGAGGCGAGCCAGCCTCTTCGACATTGGACTTGGATCTGGTCGGTCGTGTTTTGACAGAGCCCCGTTGTGGACCACACGGGTGAACGTATTGAACTTGAGTATATTACGGGTTATACTAGAAATATAAGCGTAGTAGCGTGTTGCATGTCCCCACTGAACAACCCTAGTGATACTACGAGTTATCCTAGAAGACAAGCGGCATAGCCAAGTGCTTATGTTAACGATATCCCCTCCAGTGAGGTGCCCAGCCAGCGTGGCTTGAAGAGGACCGGTGTTTAGAGGCACCCTGCGTCATTGTATGTTGCGGCTAGCAGGAGGGCTGTCTGGGACCCACAGAGTAGCTTCAGTTAAGGTAGGGCCAGATTATTGTCGCGCGTCGACCCAGCACCGGCCGGCAACCGCCTGTCTTCGCCGGCGTTCGGCATCTGCTCTGCACCGGCTGTCTTCAGCCCAGCACGGGAGTTCATCCCGTCCAGCAGAGGTCGCCATCACCCAGCACACGCTCTCAGCCCGCTACTGCTCCCTCTGCTCCAGCCCCGCTTGCTAGCGCCCGTGACGAGAGCGTTCGACGCCATCTTACCACCCGGACAGTGGTGACGCGGCAAGGCCGCCATCTTGGTTGAGTACATTAGAGCTTCGGTGCTCAGGATCCTATTGCACAGTACACAGTGTGATGCGGCCTACGGGCGAAGCTAATGTTGCTAATGTACCCCATAAACATTACATGCCGGCATTAGTATAGGACTTTTGGTTTGGTAAAGTGGGCCCACCTTTTCATTTTCTTTGAGTGTGATAACGTGTTTGTTCTTTAATAATATTTTCCCATCTAATTAACCCTTCCTCTGTGGGGAGGTTACCGACCTGTTGTATGATGAGTAAGGCCTTAGAGAGTTATTTTCACTACCATATAATTAAAGCCTGAGAGAGGTATTAGCCCTGGTACTAACCCAGACGTGGGTGATGAGTCAAGCACATTGGTGTATAATATAAGTGTCTATAAGGTATTGAGTTACAAATTGAGTAATAGTAGGACTTCATTCTATTTGACCCATTCCTATTAAATCTTTGTAACTGACCAGTATAAGTAACGATAAAGAATTAGATGGGGGTTCTGTGTGCGTGTCCATTCCTGAGCCTATTATCAACTCTTTTGGTGTGGGTAACGTTAATACAATTAACCCCTTCCTATCCAACTTTCCCCTTTTCATTATAAGGTTTCTAGTGGTCATCGAGGGAGGGTACTGCTTGCGGGAGGAACAAATCTATTTTATGCACTAGGTGTGGGAGGGTTAACGGAGGTATTCAGGGG
>NC_140173.1:4090056-4175056 GCF_963971535.1 Notolepis coatsorum | reverse complement strand
AACTCCCATGCTTTCCTGAGCTTGGGCTTGGAGCCCAATAGTACTGCCTCTGTCTTACCTAGGTGAAGAGAAAGCCTGTTGTCCGAAAGCCAACTGCTTACCCCTGAAAGTTCTTCTCCTAGCATCTGTTCTAGTGTGTTCTGATCCTTGTGTGAGACTAGCAGGGCTGAGTCGTCTGCAAATAAAAACAAGTTACATGAGCATGCTGCTGACATGTCATTTATGTACAGTAAAAAAAAAGGAGCGGTCCTAGCACGCTTCCTTGTGGGACCCCACATACAATGGGCTTGGCCTCTGACATAGTGCCGCTGACCTCAACCCGCTGGACCCTATCAGAAAGGTAGGAAGAGAACCATCTGACCACTGTCTCAGACATACTCAAGGCCTTAATCTTGGAGAGCAGTAGGTCATGGTTCACTGTGTTGAAAGCTTTCTGTATGTCTAGAAGAACTAGCCCACACAGCTTACCTGAATCGATCTCCCTCCTGATACTGTCTGTAAGATAAAGAAGACATGTTTCAGTAGAGTAGGACTTCCTAAAGCCGGATTGGAGATCGTACAGGAGGTCATGGCTGCTTGCATATTCCTGGACTTGTTCATGGACTATCTTCTCTAGGACTTTGGATAACACACTTAAAATTGAGACTGGTCTATAATTGCTGGGGTCAGATTTGCTCCCTGTTTTATATATAGGGATGACTTTGGCATTCTTGAAGTCGGTGGGTACCTTGCCTAGGTCCAGGGAGAGGTTAATAATATGGGTTACTGATGGAGCTATAACTCCGGCTGCATCCCTCAGAAACCTGGCACTGATGCCATCTACACCTGTTGTTGGTGCTGGTGCTGGTGGTGGTACAGAGCACTAACGTTACCAGGGAAGTAATATGGGGGTAGAAGCCTGTGGTTCTTCTTCTGTTGTGATATTTGTACTGTAATCACTGCTGTCCATTGCACCATACCGGTCAAACCCACGGCGTGACTACATGTAGACATGGCCAGTCGGTGGCATCAATGTGGAAGTGGTTACACTTGCTAGCTAATGCTAACAGGTCTACAAACGTGCAGGATATCATCCCTACATTGTTATTATTCAAAGCATTGGTTAATCTCTCTGGCATGTCGTGTTCTCTTCAAGCTCATCCCTTCTGTAAGTATTTAGCTGTTCAGAGGCAGCCAACGCTAGCTGTGTAGCCAGTTAGCTTTGCAATAAGCTCCGTGCCCTGGCCACCGTAAGCTCTGAAGATCCAAAACAAGCCCACCAGCCTTGATGTAGGAAAACGTTGCTCTGCTTCTTTGACTCTGCCATGTTCCACATTTCGAGAGACGCCAAAACTCCTACAACAATTTCACGCTAACTGGTCTGGGTTAGCTAAATTAATCAATGAAGCTGTGGTTGCAAATCTCACAGCAACACGGCGGCTAGTGGGGTTGTCAAACGGAACACTTTTTAGTAGCTGGGGTCAGCTCTTGTGTTGTTAATATTTTGCAGGATGATGTGGATAATGCCGTTTGAGGTGATGATTTAGGGAGATGCAGAGAAAGGTGTTGCTAGAAGTACCCACATGCATTGGTGGAAAGTAACTAGGTATTTTTACTCAAGTACTGTACTTAAGTAAAAATGTGAGCTATTTGTACTTTACATGAGTATTTAAATTTTAGGGAACTTTATACTTTTACATTTCAAAAGAAATATTGTACTTTTGACTCCACTACATTTATCTGAACCCATCAGTTACTAGTTACTTTGAAGAAAAGATTTTGCATAGAAAACATGGCAAACATGTATGAAGATTATATACTTTCACATTTGAAGCCTGTCAACTTCAAGAGGACGTAATCAGAGCAGCATGACTGGACCACATACCACTTTAACACAACCTGTAGAGGTTCAATCAATCAATGGATCGAGGGTTGAACGCTCCCAAGCACTGGAATACACAAACATCATTGTACAAATACAAATACTTCTCTACATTTACTTAAGTGAGCCGTTGTAAGTACCTCGGAGTCCACATATCCGAGGACTTGACATGGACTACACACATTGACAGTGTAGTGAAGAAGGCACGGCAACGCCTCTACTTCCTTAGGCGCCTAGGGAAGTTCAAAATGAGTCAGAAGATCCTCAAGAACTTCTACTTGTGCACAACAGAGAGCATCCTGACTGGTAACATCACCTCCTGGTTTGGGAATAGCACCGCACAAGACTGCAGCAGACTACAGAGAGTGGCACGTTCAGCCGAGCACACAATTGAAGGTGGGCTTCCCACTCTCCAAGACATTTACAACAAGCGTTGCAGGGCCAAGGCTAAGAGAATAATCAAAGACTCTAGTCACCCAAACAACTGCCTCTTTGAACAGCTGCGGTCAGCCAAGCGCTACCGGAGCCTCATGGCCACTTGGGGACATTAACACTTTCAGAGCCGGCCGTGTTTTCCTTTTTACCCCCTTGAATGCCCAGCACCACTTCAATGTTAACGTTAATATCGCCTAATCTATGTTTTAAATTATGGCTATGTGCATTATCGCATTATCAATGACCCATTTCCAGTCAACATTGTCGAAGCGGATTGTTTTTTTATCAGTTCATTTCCGTTTTATATCATTTTGAAAAGCCCTCGTTTTCACGGAAAAAAGAAGAGATTCCATGATAATCACCCTGTACTGAAATATTCTAGAACGTTGTAATTTTTCTGCCTATTTATGAATCGTTTTCAAATAAACGCTAGATTATCGATAGTATATGTGTACGTGTGCACGCTGGTGCCGCGCGCTGTAAATCGATCTCAGTTCCTGATCGCTTTTACAGTCAAACAGCCATATCACATTATAGGGGGAAAGCTTATATCTCCGTGAAAACGGGTCTGATTATCCTAAGACTGGTAAAATAGATTCCTTACCTGAGATCAGATGGTATCCAAATGGATTATTCCAATTCCTGATCGCCATTCCGAAAATCGATCCTTTTATTGATCCACCGCGTATACTGTAAAACGCATAATCCCCGCTGCTCTGAGGGTCCAGAATGAAGCTGATCGACTCCGGTCACATGCGTGAGAAGTAAAATGTGGAGTCCGGGTTTTTTTTTCTCATGCCTTTTCATTGAGTCCAATCCAAAAGGGTGAATTACCATCTGGGAGACGATAGGGGGCGCTTTTTTCACATCTGAGCGCCTGGGGTGGCTGATTTACCAACTGTAGACTCGGTTGATGAAATATGAATTCAGATCGCTAATAAAAAAAATAAACGTTATGGGCATTCAACCCGCAGGGGGTAAACCCGAGAAAACTTGGGTTGGGCAATCACAGTGTTAACGTGTGTTGTCGGGCCTTACAAATAAATTTGATTCGAATTTGATTTACAGAGAGACTCAGAAGGAGCTTTTATCCCCAAGCCGTCAGGATGCATTGCTCAATGACAATGAGACTATGTAACAACCCATCATCTACACACACTGCACACACATCCACATGTACACACTCACTTTAAATAAACACTCACCTTACCACTCACTTTATTCACTTTAGACACTTTAACACACTTTAGATTTATTATTCTATTATTAAAGAGATTTACACCACATTCATACCTAATTTGCACCCTACCCCAAGTGTTGTACATCACTGTTACTCATTTTACTCTGTATTGTATATTGTATGTATATTGACTTTACTTTACTTTTTACTTCTTAATTCTTTTTTTTACTTACTTTATTTTTACTGTATGTAGCACACTCTCAGGGGTATTCTGCATTTTGTTCTGACAAATAATAAACAAACTTGAACTTGAAAAACTTTAATGGAGAACTTTTACTTTTACCAGAGTACTCATGTATCTGGGTATTTCTACTTTTACTTAATTAAGTAAGGAACTGTGTACTTCTTTCACCACTGCCAACATGACCTGTGCATGTGTCCTACAAAACGTCCATGTATGAGTGAGTGAATGACCCCAATTTGCCATGTAGGCCTGTAGCTCATGGTGGCAATCCTGTGCGCTGTGGGGAAAATTTATTTTGGTGAATTATGACTGCAAGGATTATAAGTGGAATCAACCCTTTCAGATGTGAGGTTTCTTTCTTCTTCTTTGTATTTGAATTGTAGAACCCCCGTAGCTTGCATTCTTACACTAGATCATTAGAATGTGCTGTGAGATCATACTACACCGGAAAGCGAAAGAGTACAGTATATGATGTGTATGAGCCTTCATATTACCACCAGTTTTATAGTGTGGGTGTTGTCGATTGGTACTGTAGAGCCCTTTCTCGGCACTGTTTTGTATCCTTGATACCCGCAGCTCGGGCTAGTCGGACGTGAAACTGATGTCAGTGGGGCCACGCTCCAGTCTGTACGAGCCCTGAAATAAATGCTGCAACCTTCTCTGGGTGCACTGGGGAGTAGGTTTCAGCGTTTATTTCAGAGATAGGCAAGACCGCGCTGACCAACTAGCCTGGTAAACGCTGCCTAGGTTAGGTGCATGGAATAATACAATTAGCCCTGATTACTAGGGGTGTAACAGTACACAGAAGCCACAGTTCGGTACGTACCTCGGTATTGGGGTCACGGTTCGGTACGAGTTCGGTACAACAGAAAAAAAATATTTATAATTATTATTATTAATATAATTTTATTGTATTTTTTTGTATTTTTTTAAAATTTATATATTATATTTATGCTAATTTTTATTATTATTATTATTATTATTATTATTATTATTATTATTATTAAATAGAATACCTTTCTATAGGCTTGCCGTGGTAATTAGTGATACTGGTGTCATTCTGTGTTCAGGCATCCACTTGCTTACTGCCCCTTTAAACTTATCCTTGCTAAGTTTCAGTTTCACTTCCAGAGAGAATTTAACTTCACGAGACTGAATACTAGAGAACAGATGACATATTACAACAATGGCAGAGGATTATTTGGATTTAAACACAGTGGAGCTCAGATGATCTGTCCGGAAAAGTAGTGTGGCTGTCCGGCGGGGCAGAATGTTGATGTGTTTGTTGGCGCATGTGTGTGTGTGTGTCGGCGACGCGTGTGTGTTTCTTTTCATTGGTTTCATTTGGTTAACGTTATTGGGCGCACAAGAAAACGAAAGAAAACTGTAATGATGACCCTGCAGCTGTTCCAATGTAAATGTGCCTGGCTTTCTCCTCTGTGCACTTTCGCCGCTCTGAAGTCTGAGCTCGGTGTGCCCAGCCACGCGCGCTGTTCTCATACGGACCTCGCGAGTGCCTGCATGTGGGTGTGTGTGTGCTGTGGGGCGCATTCATGGCATGGGTGCGCGTACCGCACCGTGACGGCGGTACCGTAAATTCGCGGGACGAATACACATACCGTTACACCCCTACTGATTACACATTACAGACATAATACAGTGCATACAAACACTTGGAAACGCTAAAATGTCCACACACAAACACTCACACATGCAATCTTGCACCCACACAATGAGGGATAGTAAAAACTGTAATCCTTTGATTACGTATAAGCAGATTTAAAACATAAAGCCACTGAAATATGATAGTCAAGGATTTTCTAAGTATCTAATCTTACTGAAAACCTTCAGTTTTAAGCTACTTCAAGCTACTACAGTCTTGATTTGTGATTGTCTTGCTTCGACTGCTATATCACTGTACCAAAAGAGACTGGTTCAAACTAAAATACACCGGTCCTACAGACTTCACTGCAAAGAAAATCTCAAAATCTTATCTTGTATTGAGTCTTAAAATCACATTTTCTTCTGACCACTAGGGGACAGCAAGGATACATCAATGAATTAATTAATTAAATTAATAAATAAACACTGTGCCCAATCCTCCATCTCTCCAAAAACTGTCCCAGCCTTGTTGTAAATACATCACATATATTATAAACATAACACTGCCTTGCTAGATCAATCTTGTTGTAAATAAGATTAGCTGGAAAACATTAGTTTTTGTTATGTATAGATTACTAAATGTATCAACTTCAATACGGCTGCCTCTTGAAATATGCAGTTAAAGCGGCAGCATACTGAACATGAAGGTGAACTTTCCATAAATATACTCTGTGCAGCTTTGCACCAATTCAGCATTGGGAGCTGGCGTGCAGAGAACTCACCTGGTTCAGCTAGTAAGCCGGGGGGCACACTGCAGTGGCTGAAGCCAATGCAATGCTTTGTATTCTCCGCAAATGTGTCATTTTATTGTTACGAACCTGCCAAAGTTAGTTTCCATGGTCATTATACTGCCGCCTAAAGACTCACTGAGTGAGTGAATGAGTGACTGACTGACTCACTGGCTGGGTGACCCAGCATTGTTGTAACACGAATGTGTGAGTGTTGTAGTGTACTGACCAGACTAGAGCATCTGAGCGGCTGGAACTTGTGACAACAGCATATTTAGTATAATATTGGACCACATGAGCAAAATGTCAACTTTGTCAACTTGGCAAAAAAAGCAGGATGCATGTCATGTTAACTTAGCACAGAAATGTTGTGCATTTCTGACAGTAGCTACATTCACTTGGCATCATTGGAGACTTGGGAGTACTATCAACTCACCATCGATTTTATTTGTTTGTTTCCTTTCCTTTCCTCTTTGCTCAATTAATGTGTAATTGACGCTATCTACTCGCCCTTATTGAAGCAAATATATTGCCTGGGGGAAGCATTAGCTTTAGCTTTGCCTGGTAGTACTGTAGCCTACGGTAGCCTATCTGAAGCGAAAAAAAGTTAAGTATGGAATTCCGCAGGGAAGCTGCCTTGGACCTCTGTTATTCACCATTTATAGAAACGATTTGCCGTAAATTTTAGAGCAAGCGAAGGTGGCTATATATACGGACGATACAACCCTGTACATGGCGTCCTCCTCTGTGGAAGATCTGGGTGTGGCACTAAATAAAGAGCTACAAAAAGTAGAAGAGTGGATTAGAGCTAATAGAATGGTTTTAAACATAGCAAAAACAAAGTGTATTTTAATGGTGTCTCACCATATGCTAATTGTTAATCCAAAATAAAAAATAATGATGGGGGAACTGAAATTGAACAGGTAGAAGAAGCAAAGCTACTAGGTATAACATTGGACAGTCATCTGAGCTGGTCAACGCATATAAATAACGTAACAAAGAAAATGGGGAGAGGGCTGGCATTAATTAAAAGATGTGCAGAATTCCTAACACCAGAGTCAGTGATCCATGTTATCCAGGCTCTGATCCTTTCACATCTGGATTACTGTCCGGTGATCTGGGGAAGTGCGGACTTTAGGAGGTCGGGGGTCAGGGACTACAGCCCCCTCAGCATTGACGGGGCACCGGTTGAGAGATTGAACAGTTTTAAGTACCTCAGAGTCCACATATCCGAGGACTACACACATTGACAGTGTTGTGAAGAAGGCACGGCAACCCCTCTACTTCCTCAGGCGCCTAAGGAAGTTCCAAGTCAGTCAGAAGATCCTTAAGAACTTCTACTCATGTACAATAGAGAGCATCCTGACTGGCAATATCACCTCCTGGTTTGGGAATAGCACCGCACAAGACCGTAGCAGACTACAGAGAGTGGCCCGTTCAGCCGAACGCACAATTGGAGGGGGGCTTCCTACTCTCCAGATCATTTACAACAAGCGGTGCATGGGTAAGGCTAAGATAATTATCAAAGATTCCAGCCACCCAAACAACTGCCTCTTTGAACTGCTGCGGTCAGGCAAGCGATACCGGAGTCTCGTGGCAAGCACAGAAAGACTCAGAAGAAGCTTCTATCCCCAGGCCATAAGGATGCTCAACGAACAATAACACTATGTAGGCCTGCCGCGATAAGCAATAAATCGATTAATTGCCGCGATAATTAAAATCGTTGATTGCCTGTAGTAGCTGCATCTAACGTTAGTAGCTAACGTTAAAACTAACCTAAAGTTAGTTGTTCACCAACAATCTCAATATTTGTTTTATCATTAGCTCAAAAACACAGAACCGGACGAGACAAGTTGTCGGCTCATAGGTTCTGCTAGGATAATCACAACAATACTTCCGGTCCGGTCGGTGGGCTTCAAAATAAAAGTTTTGGGAAATAAATTTCTCAAAAAAAAATTCTCTAACCGGTCGCAATAATATCGCTTATCGCGATATTTTCAGGGGCAATTAATCGCCCAGCAAAATGTGTTATCGTGGCAGGCCTAGCACTATGTAACAACCATCAAATGCACTCACAGCACACACATCCACACGCACACACTCACTTTAAACAAACAACTCACTGCAGCACCCACTTTACACACTTTAGAACAGCTACAGTAAACACACTTTATATTTATTGGCAAATAATTTGCACTACAACCCATACCTCATTACACCTTACTGTAAATTGTACCTAAATTGTACCTCATCACATTTCTGCTTTGCACTATATAGTATATTGTATATTAGTATATTGTATAGTATATTGTATGGTAACTCAGTTACTTCTACTCTGCATTGAACATTGTACATATGTACATACTGAACACTTGTGTCTACGTACGTGACTTCTATTTTATACTTGCTATACTTATTTTATTTTATACTTATCTATTTTTGTCTAGCACAGTCTCTGGAGCCTAACAGAAAGAAGCATTTTGTATAAAAGTATTCTGTACTTCTGTATGACAACTACTAAAGAAACTTGAACTTGCTGGAAGAGAAAAACTGGGAGAACTACAAATGACACAGAACAAAGCAGCGCGCCTTGCTCTGAATTGTAGGAAAAGGTCAAACATAGTAAGTATGCATGAAAAACTGTCATGGTTCTATTTCGTTATGGCTTTCGCTCAGCACCAGTTGCATAATATCTCGTTTCAGTGGATATGCACTGAATACATTTCAAAATGTACCTTTACATACCAACATCCGTCTGACCACACACCCATCTGCTGCCTACATAAGCAGGGGTGGGGCCACACACTCATCTCCTTCTCAAATTTCATCCACAAGGAAGTGCCTGTATACACCACTTGACGTGGAGAAAATATTAGTCTGAGGAAAGGAAAACAGAAAAACAAGGAGATACGTTGACATTATATCTTTATTTTCTCTCTCACTATTTTCGAGAAAATACGGCAATATTGTCTTCGTCACTGGAGTGTCTGGAAGATGATGATCATTCTGTGTGACCTCCACCGGCTTTTCGTGTTAGGGGCTCACGCCGCTGACATGCTCCCCATCTACAGTCCTCCTTGCTGTGGCTGGATGGGTTTGGCCCTCCGGCCATACAGCCGGACTGTGGGAAACACCGACTGTCGTGGGAAGCGGTTGTATTCCAGGGTGGGGTAAGTACTGTTTTGCTTGCAAGCTCTGGTTGTTGTTGATGCTGTGGGGGTTAACTAACAATTTTACGAATGCCGACTCCAGATTGGGGTCCTCTGCTCGGCTTAAACGGCGGTCGGAGGATCTTGGTCTGACGCCCATGATGGTCAATCTAGTGGGCCGCGACCAGGACCTGGTGATCCCAGGATTCTCGAGCGGATGCTTCTCTGTCCCGTGCAGGCCCCATCTTTCATATAAAAATGAAAGTACACCCTAAATGAGGAAATGTGGGCATAGGATCTTCTTTATCGGGAGTTCCATGCTCAAAGTCGGCTGCAGCCCGAAATGGGAACTGTGCTGGCCCCGCTGTATGTCTGGATCACCGTTGTAAACTGTGTTTTGACATTCTTTTTCTTTTCCCTCTTAGGGGAGGGACTTGGACAGCGGCCTGTCTGAAGTGTGGCTTGTTATGTCGTTGTGTACAGTTCAGGTGATAGCTGCTTAGCTGGCGTGCTAGTTGTGGCCTACTGTGTTAGCCAGTCAGCTGTTAGCTGCGGCGGTAGCCCGCTGTGTTACCAGGCTAGTAAACGTTAGCTTGTTGCTATCAGTCGGATAGCTGCTTAGCTGGCGTGCTAGTTGTGGCCTACTGTGTTAGCCAGTCAGCTGTTAGCTGCGGCGTTAGCTCGCTGTGTTTACCAGGCTAGTAAACGTTAGCTTGTTGCTATCAGTCGGACGGCTGTTAGCTTAATGCTACACTGTTGAACGTTTTCTATGACTATAACATGCCTTAAACACTCTGACTACGACGTCATCTTTGACAGAGGATGTTAGTCGAACCTACACCGGGAGCCCTGCCAGCGAGGACTGCGTCAACATGGAGAAACGTAGCGGCTGGGTGGCGCAGCGACGCTACCCTCGTCGCCGACACAGAGATGCTGTGTTCAACTTCGGTGTCCCGTTAGCCAGATTGCAGTTCTCTTGGCCTGCGCTCAGGGTAGGAAGGTCCCGACCGGACTTTAAACACTTCTTCTTTCCTTCCCTTCTAAATGTTTTGTAATAACGATGTTTTCCAAAATGTGTGTTGCTGCAATACATCGAGGATACGACGCGTGTTGTGTGTGAAGTGTCTTGTCACTGGTATAGCTTCTCTCTCCATAGAAATCGGGTTGTTGTTTACATGTGTAAAAATGATCTGGTTAGTTGTGATGAGAACATGTGTGTTCATGTAACATGAACTCACAACTAAGGGGGTTAATTAACCTATAAAGCTATGCTTAGTGACATGTGATTGAGGAATGAATTCTTTTCTCAGCCTGTAATGACAATGAACAGTGTGTTCACATATTACCAGGGTTACCTGTTCAACTTGGTCGTATCAAGGGTAAGGAGGAAGGGGTGATCCCCCGGTTTCCCTGGGGCTTCCCCACCCTCCTCTCAGACATGTTGTTTACAATATATTGTGTCACTGTGTTTGTGGGGATACGATGTAACCCTCAGCTTAATTGCTGGGGTTGTGCTTTTCACTTGAGAAACTATATTTTCCTAAAGAAAAGATTGTTAGGTCACTTATCATGTGTGCTTAGCAAGGCCTGTGGCCAATACATAATCGAGGATTCTGTATTCTCTCGTTATGAAAAACGGTGTTCCTCTGTAGCAAGAGTGTACTTTTGCCATTTTTTGTTGTGATGAAGGGTTGTGTGTGTCTTGTGATCTACAACTGGGTTAGGTTTGGCCACAGAAGCACATGTGTAAGTCTGGTACCGGGGCTCTTAAAGGGGGCCCTCTCTATTCTGTGTTTTTTCCTTAGTAAAAATCAGATAGCAGGTTAGCACATGAGCTGTGTGAAGCTGTTAGATACTTCATGTAGCAGACTATGACTGTGTCATGCTCTATTTGTCATTACATCGTATCATGGGTGTGGGGTCGTAAAGGGGTGAACTGGTAATCCTTTCCTCCCCTTTTCTGATTGGTCAGGGGTTAAAGCCTCCTGTCCTTCAAGGTCCCTGTCACGTTGCAGTTCGGCACGTTACAGGGTAAGGGGGGGGGGGGGGGAGTTTCCTGGTCCCACGCCCTGGAAGATTGGGCTTGTGCACCGCAGAAATTCCCCCACCATAGAGTACGTCACTGAGCGCGTCTCTGTTGGTAAGACTTCTGTGAGTTGTTCAGGTCCATGTTATGGATCTGTTTCAGGGAGTTGTCAGAGCTCCTCCTCACGAAGCTCCTCCTCTGGCCTTCTGTGAGTTCGGACTCTCCTTCCCTGTGAGGAAGCCTCCTCAGAGTTCAGAGCCTCCTCCTCAGATTGTCAAGGTGAGTAGAACTTCAAAAAGGAGTTCTGCTCTATTGTGTGTGTATTCGGTTCAATTCGATTATTGAGTGTGTATTGGTTCAGTGCCTCCTCCTCGGAGAGCCCTAACCCAAGTATTACGTAGCTCAATGTTGCAATATATTCTTTTCAATCTATACAGCTCGCGTGGGAAGTCTCTCTGGGGATTTCCATCTCCTCCCTATGGCGAGGGTGGTGGGATGTAAAAATGTAAAAAAAATTTACCCTCAGCTGCGTCACGTGGGATTCATGTCAGTCTGTGTTTCTTTCTCTTTTTTAAATAAAAAGAGGAAGGAACATGAAGCACGACGGCTCCGTGTCGTTCTCCCAGGCGACTTGGAGGAACAATGTTTGGTGTCTTGCTAGACTATCCATTGATGTGTTTGGGTCTCGACGCATACATAGTGCTGGCTCGGTGTGTTTCTGTTAAGAATCACGCAGGGGCTAAGTGCGCCTTGGTTGCTTGTTATTAAAACAGCGTTTTTATAGGGCAACTGGGATGGAGTTTTGTCTCTTCCGAGCGCCTGTTTACTAGGTTGTCTCGATGAATTCTCGTTCATATCTGGGGGATGTTAACGGAATAGATCTGAGCATAGGTAGAGGGGACTCACGCCCTTGGGGTGGGCCACCGAGCACGGTTCACACCGGCCCGTCTCGGTGGCGCCCTCTTTTCATGTTTTAGATCAACACGCATATCTGCCCCTTCTCCTGGAGTAGGCATGTCGGCATGGTTAGGGCACGGGACTGGTTCTGGTCACGCTGGTCCAGGTCAGTTAACCCGTTTGTCCGCCGGGGATGCAGTTCTGCTGTTCTGGTACCCTGAGGTACTTGGGTTTTCTTTTTTCAGGGGGAAAAATGCCGGGTCGGCCCGGGTGTCACAAGGTTAGGCGTTATGGAGACCCTTGTTGGGTACATGTGGTACTCTGCACTATCATAAGGGGCTGGTTCTCTTTTCTTCGCTCCTCTCTCACGCATGGCGAAGAGGGGGCTGTTGGGGTGGTCTTTTGGACCTCCTCTGGTAACCCTGTGCTTCCCGAGCCGCCGGGCCCGGTCCAAAGTAAAGTTTTGTTGATACCGTAGGCCTGGGATAACCCTTTTTTGAAAACTGAAACACTTGTACTGCGGTATAGCCAGTGTATACCCGCAGGTGTGTTTTGGAGTTTTTCTTGAGGGGTTATAGGAACAACCACCGTCTGTACCGAGAGGGTAGTTGATTCCCTGGTATGTTGGAGCAGTGTCAACTCCCGGGTTGCCCGGTTGAGTGTGCCCCTGCACGTTCATGACGTCTGCCAATCATGTCAGCCTTCTCTGCCTCGACCCCTCTGGGTGGGTTTTTTTTGATGAAGGCTTTGTCATGGTGATCAACAACGCCTGCATACGCCCCTTCTGCCGGGGGGGCTGTTTTCAGCTGACTCTTTTGGCGCCTGTCTCGTCCGCAGTGCTCCAGGCTCAGGTCACAGCCTGCTGCCTGGTTTCCCCAGTGCGCTGCCTGCTTCCGTTGGTTAACCTTTTTTGAGTGCTTACGGCCATGCTGACTGCCTGTTCTGCACGGTCAGTGTGCCAGGCGGTGTGCTATTGGGGGGAAAGGGCCCGCTCTTGGAGGGGCCTTGTCCGAATATGCTGGCGATGTGGGGGGCGGTGTCACTAAGTGACCGCCTGGTGGGGTCTTGATGCCTGGCGTCATTGACCTCTCCGGGCCCCCTTTTTCCAGGGGATCCAGTCCCTTCGTTGGGTCTGGGTCTTCCTTCGCGCTCCGCTGCTACAGCCTTGCCACAGGGTTGGGTTGCTCTTGACCCCGTGTTTTTGGGGGCAGTAACGAGGTTTGTTCCTTCCGTTCGTTCCCGGGTGGCATGCGGGTTGTGCGTGTGTGTAGTCGTGGGGTCAAGCCACGGTCTGCTCACCCTGTGCGTTGAGTTGCTTGAGTTCCTCTTCGCATGGTCGGATCCGTCTCCCTCCCGTAAGCCTCCAATAGGGGGGGTATCCTCCATTAGGGAGGGTCGGGGGGCTCGGTCCTCCCCGGTCTGATGGTTGTGGGGGGCCTCAGCGGGGTACATTTGTCGAGCTATGGCTCCCGCTCAGCTCCTGTTATGCAACTGGTGCTGAGCGAAAGCCATAACGAAATAGAACGTAAGGTTATGTATATAACCAAGTTCTATGAGTTATGGTGACGCTCAGCACCAGGACGCGGCTGCGACCCTTGATTTTTCATTGTGGTGAAATTTGTTGGGAAGGAGATGAGTGTGTGGCCCCACCCCTGCTTATGTAGGCAGCAGATGGGGGTGTGGTCAGACGGATGTTGGTATGTAAAGGTACATTTTGAAATGTATTCAGTGCATATCCACTGAAGCGAGATATTATGCAACTGGTGCTGAGCGTCACCATAACTCATAGAACTTGGTTATATACATAACCTTACGTTAATGGTAGAACAAAGACTAAATGTAAATATCATAATGTTTTTTAGAAATATATATAAGAACAAAAAACCTGCTTGTCTATATGACGAGATTCACAATCAACAGACACAGTTACTCCACCAGGTATGTGTCAATGGAAAGATGTACTGTAAAGATGCCAAGAACAAATGCAATGAAAATGACTGTGATGTATAGAGCCATGACTGCATGGAATTCCTTACCACCTGCATTAACTAGGGTTGAAGAAAAACAGACATTTAAAAAACACCTTAAAAACCATATAAGAAAGAATGGTACTGTCAGTTAAGTAAACATAGTGGGTGATTGAGAAGATGGGATGTGTGATTGGTGAACTTAGATTTGTATATATTTGTATTTTGTATTGAGATGTATTGTTGTACTTTAAGTGAACATATATGCCTTGAAACATGACTGAGTAGATGGGTATTTGTGATTGGTGAAATTAGATATTTTATTATACAATATTTGTATGTGTTATTGAGGTTTATTACATGGCGTTTTAACATTCGCCAAAATGCTTGATTGTGATTGGTCAATAGCGCTCGTCAGAGGTCCGTTATTACTCGATAACGGATCTCTGCCGAGCAATAATGACCGCTGTTCGCAGCTGTAGCAATCAAGCCCACTGACACACACTGCATCAGTGCAGCCAATCAGACACACCTGCCGGCTGCCGGCGAAGCTGCCGGCGATGACAGCGCGGAGCGACAGAACAGAACTGCGTCTCCATTTGATCTCGTCTTGTCGATGGTGTAAAATGAATTAGGTATATTGTTAGTAAGTTAGCCATATAATAAGAGGGATAATGTATAGCTACGAGGTCATTGTCGCAAAATAATTGACCTTCACTGACGTTTAGAACACCTCTGCGAGGCGCCTCGGTATTCTAAACTCCGTCTCGGTCAATTATTTTGCGACAATGACCTCGTAGCTATACATTATCCCTTACGTATTGTATTGTTTTATTGTATTGTATTGATTTTATTGTATTGTATTGATTTGTGTGGACCCCAGTAATAGTAGCCTATGCCTGTGGCAATGGCTAATGGGGATCCAAATAAACTAAACGAAACTACTGGTCGCCTCTAGCTTTAGCTAAACTCAACTTTACTGATGGATGCTAGCTGCTAACGTTAGCACCCGTAGACGGAAAAATTATGTAAGGTGTATCAATTCATCATCAATCTTATAGCTTGGTTTTCTTTTGCTAGCCAGTAGCCAGCCCCCAAACTGTGGAACTTGTGCATGCATCTAGTGCCACTGAGTGTTAGACATACGGTACACACATCGTTGTTTACATCAATCATGCTTATATCCCGATTCCCCACTGGCATGTATCCAGGCACGACTTTAACTAGGCTTGGCTGGTATTTTTGCAGTGTAAGGAAGCTTTTGGCTCTCCGATTGCTCAGCGGGATCCTCAGAAGCTGTTGTCAGAGGGGGAGCAAACTGACTCCAGAGTGAACACTTCATAATCACATCACCTAGTGTAAAAGACATGAGCACAGGCTTATGTTTCACACCCGGTGAAATAGGCCAACACTAAAGTGTGTTGGTTTTGTTGCCAGTTTTGCAACAACAGAGCAATTCCGCTGTGTGCGACACACACGCTTGCGCACACACACAGCGGGGTGCAAACCTACATATATTGCTGTCAGGCTAAGCATGAACAATTCATAGCCATGTAGAGCACACTACTGTACCATGGTCGACCAAAGGATGCACGAGAGAACAAATACCAAATAGGATATTTTCTCTATAGTCTTGAAATGTAGGGGTGTTAAGGTCATGATTCAATTTGAGTTTGTTTTTTATTCTTCTCACGTTTCCCACACCTGAGTTAGATCCTTCGGGATCAAAACATTGGCTGTTCTACAAATTAAAAGAAATTATATTTACAAGCTGAATATGGAATGTGGGATCCACAAGTGGTTTCTCTCCTGCACACCTCAGTATTTTGTTCACGTATGCAGAAGTATTCTTCCTATAGCATCTTCTCTCCAATGACGACTATGCTACTGCTGCTTACTGGACCAGACTTACTGTATATGGTTGTTCATCTGAAAGACTTTGAATGAGGAAGTCAAGATTAACATGGATGGAGTAATGTGTTCTCTTGACAAAAGATTTCAATGGGATTTATTTCCACATTTAAATATACACAACTGAGACAGAGCAGTCGTATGTAAAATGGATTCATCATTCCTACCACACGTTGCATATCCATTCCCAGAGGAACATGTAATTGTCTCATATCCTTTCCATATGACACCTGCTGCTACCCTGAAGGGCTAATGTCACCTTCAGCTCATACATAATTGTGCATTTCAGCAGCTGTCCTGTCATACTGACGGGCTTATTGGGTGATACACACACACACACACACACACACACACACACACACACACACACACACACACACACACACACACACACACACACACACACACATAGAGTCACATGTATACACACACGCATGTGTGAACACACAGCATGCACATACACACACACACACACACACACACACACACACACACACACACACACACACACACACATACATTTACATTTACATTTAGTCATTTAGCTGACACTTTTATCCAAAGCGACTTACAAGTTCTGTACGACAAGCCATCATGCATACATACACACATACACACGCACACACACATACAGTACATACTGTACATACACACACACACACAGTATTTTTGTGCCACTAATGGCCTCAGGGGTCATATGGCATGCAGAGTAGTCACCTTGACATACAGTAAAGCCAACATCAACCCTGACAGCTACCACACCAGGGCTATAACATATTATTATTATTATTATTATTATTATTATTATTATTATTATTATTATTATTATTATTATTATTATTATTATTATTATTATTAATATTATTATTATTATTATTATTATTATTATTATTATTATTATTATTATTATTATTATTATTATTATTATTATATAGATATCTATTGCGTTTCTGTGGCATGAATGAGATTTGTATATGTTATTATTATAGAGCTTTGGAGATGTGAGGGCTGTGCACAGATATGTTGAGGGGCAGGGGCTCAAGTAAAAAAAAGGACAATCACCCCAACGAAAAGCGAAATATTGCTTTTTTGACTGCTTTGACATATTCTATATATGTTCCCTTATTTGCAAAACTTAATACAACTTGTAAATGAGTTAACTATTGTTATTTGTCCGATAGTATGTATCCCAAAAAGACTACAGCGCTGGGCTGCATGGGTGTGGTCTGTCTGTGTGTGTTATTAATTCATTAATCACAGGTACTTAGAGAGGTGTTGAAGCACACACAGGCGATAGCTCTCCTTTCTTAATAGCAGATAGAATGAAACGTTAAATTACACTTATCTTAACGTTATAGCTATAAGTTATAGCAACTTAACTTGTGACCAACGCCAGTGTCTATGTTACGCGAGTCGAACTGACTCCGAAAAGACCGTTCATCATAAAACGCGAGTCGGGTCGTCCCAGACATTAAACAACATTAAATCAAATTTAGAATGTCACAAATTTTATGAGCAAACGAATTTGACATACCATGGCTTTTACTGAAATTACAATAGGCTGGGTGTGGTACAGGTACTTCTGATGATGATGATAGTGTTGTTGATGATGATGTTGATGATGATGATGATGATGATGATGATGATGATGATGATGATGATGATGATGATCTAACTCTCTGTCTCCCCCTCCCCTCCTCTCTCCAAATAATTGGAAAATATCGCCTGATAGCAATCACCAGACACATGGCTGAAAACGGCACGTGTGTTCGCACTAAGAAGCGAGCGCCACGCAACAACAAGCATTTCATACAATTTGAGGACATCGAAAAAGTAGTTCGATTCGTATCGAACTATGCAGAAGACCATGCAATGCACCTACCAGGACACCAACCACACCAAAATAACTTTACCGGTCAGCTGTTACCGTCTTTCGTCACGAAGGCATCTGTGTGGCGTTTATATACTAAGGCAATGCCAGTTGGTAGGTTTAAGCATTGTCAAATAAAAACAAAGCTTGAAAATTAAATGACAAATTGTGCTACATTGAGCAAATAGCGAAAGCTTGTCTCATGTCTTCTTATTAAGGCCAGCGAGCAGTGGACCTGTCCACATTTAAGTCCATCTGGATCATATGCATCATATCATGGCAATCAAACCAATGTCAGACCTGTGTGTCAGAAGAACAACTATCAGGTTAGTGAACATCACAGTTTTATGAACTTTGAACTGCAACTTCTGTATGAAAAGTGCTATACAAATAAAGTTTATTATTATTATTATTATTATTATTATTATTATTATTATTATTATTATTATTATTATTATTATTATTATTATTATTATTATTATTATTATTATTATTATAATAAATTATTATTATTATTATTATTATTATTATTATTATTATTATTATTATTATTATTATTATTATTATTATTATTATTATTATTATTATTATTATTATTATTATTATTATTAATATCATCCTTTACTTAACTTTCCAAGGTTTACAGAAGTGCCAATCTGCCAGAGGCTGAGAAGTCTGCAAAGCTGAAGCAGCAGGAACAACATCTGGAGCATGTAACCTCAGAGAGGGCTGCCTACAACGCCATGATTAAAGCCAACAAGGAGATCCGTGAGGGTCTTTCTCTGGGTGGTCATGTGCCACCGGCAAGCAAGCCCATGACAATGCATTACAGTTTCAACTACGCTCAAAAGGTGACTACATACCAAGCCCTGATACACTCTTTCACACCCAATCATGTTATAATTGTTATAACAATTGATAGGTTTTTCGGTTCATTGATGGTGAATATCTTAAGTTGATAGGTTCATCAGTTCATTAATGTCTGGTCATATCTTATATCTAAAGGCACCCTTGTGGGGCCTGGCGTCTCTGTGTCTGTGTCTCTCTCTCCCTGCATCTGGCTTGAGTGACCTGATGACCCCGTTGCTGCATCCCTCTTGATTTGTTGGGGCTGTGGCGCGGCCAGTCAGGGGAGGGGCAGATAAATCATATCCCTCCCTACATCTCACTTACACACACACACACACTCACACACGGCTGCACCCGTGTAGGGGTCTCTCTCCCTGCATCTGGAACCCATTACCCCTAGCCCCCCTTCTGACACAAGCACACACACACACAAATACACACACACACGCACACGCACCCCTCCCTTCTCTTCCTTTGTCCATGAGGGGTATATAAATCGCTGTCATGTGTGTCTTCATTCTGCGAGAGGCTGAGCCCGTGGGCTGCAGGAGTTCTCTTCTCTGTGTTCTCTGTGTGATCGACAATAAAGTCTCCGTTCGAAATACAACTTTGTCGCTTGAATCTGTCAGCTGGTCCATACTAATATCAATCCAAAGAACTTGGGTTGTGGGATGATTTCCCTTCACTACTGCATTGCTCCTTTTTTTTCTTTCTAAAATTCATTCATTGCAGGTGCACTACCCATCAGACCCCCTTCAGCCAGGCCCCATGTACTTCTTGGCTCCGCGCAAGTGCAGCATATTCGGTGTTTGCTGTGAGGCGATTCCACGGCAAGTCAACTATTTGGTGGATGAGGGGATGGAGTCAAGCAAAGGCAGCAACGCAGTGATAAGTTACCTGCACCACTTCTTCAAAAACCATGGTATTGGGGAGAGAGATGCTGACCTTCACTGTGACAACTGCAGTGGCCAAAACAAGAACAAGTATATGTTGTGGTACTTAGCATGGCGAGCGCTACATGGTCTTCACCATCGTGTCAATCTCCACCTGCTGATTGCAGGCCACACAAAGTTTTCCCCGGACAGTTTCTTTGGGCTTCTAAAGCAGCGTTTCAGAAAGACCAAGGTGAACACTCTTGATGAGATTGCAGCAGTCGTAAGGGACAGCTCAGTGGCTGGAGTCAACATACCACAGCTAGTGGGAAAGGAGGATGGCACTGTGATTGTGCAGTCCTACAACTGGCAGGAACATCTGGGGCCTTACTTCAAACCCCTGCCACAGATCAAGCAGTACCAGCACTTTAGGTGGGTGTGGTCACTGTGTGTTGTGTATTTACTGTAATTAATTATTCACACTTTAGTGCAAAGAATGTCATTGGCAAATTATACAAATGCATTGATATTGTTATGTTCCCTCTACTAACGATTCACTTTATTATTGCAGCTTTGATTCCAAGGAACCTTGTGTGGTTGTGGCAAAGATGTCTATTGATGGCGCGGAAACCAGATTCCAGCTGCTCCGTGACGTCCATGTCCTGCCGCCTATAGATGGACTTCCTGTTCTGCCACCACCGGGACTGGACTCTGCAAGACAACACTATCTCTTCCACAAGATCAGAGAGTTATGTGATGATGAAGCTCAAGACATAACATGCCCAGCACCAGCCAAAGTATCAAGCAGCGGTTCAAAAATACCACAGTGATCACTCTGGAGAGACTACAGCTCAGCTTCTTCTTCCCCCAGGCCATCAGAACATTGAACACTGAACTCTCCACAATGTGGTTCTAGTAAAAACTGTATTGTATAGTAGTGTACATAGGACTCGCATGACTTTAGTCTATTTTATCATGCCTATTTTTTTACCTGTTTATTATGTCTATTTTATTAGTTTATTAGTATTACTGCACAATCAAAGCGGGCATGGCCACCCGCATTTTACTGTATGACCTGGTGTGTATGTGAATAAATATTGTGTATCACGGAATTATCCAAAGTGACAGGTATGAATAATAATCTGAGCTATTATTAATACAGCTCTATTCTGTACTTTATTTTAAATAATAATAAAATCTTGAAACTTGATTAATATCTTGACTATTGAGGTGTTGAGACGTGTTTGTGTATTCCAGTGCTTGGGAGCATTCAAGTCTCGATCCATTGACCTCTACAGGTTATGT
Source organism: Notolepis coatsorum (assembly GCF_963971535.1). NCBI lineage: Eukaryota > Metazoa > Chordata > Actinopteri > Aulopiformes > Paralepididae > Notolepis > Notolepis coatsorum. The sequence continues at coordinate 4,154,100 of NC_140173.1, read as the reverse complement.
TAAAGTGGTATGTGGTCCAGTTATGCTGGTTAACCTTTCACTACCACACTACAGAAGGTTAACCTTTCACTACCACACTACAGAAGGTTAACCTTTCACTACCACACTACAGGAGGTTCTGTTTCGTTATGGATCTCGCTCAGCATCATACTGCACTGTACTTCACTTCGTGCACGAGCACTGAATAAAAAATTCCACCATGTACCTTTACATCCCAACATTCGTCTGGCCACACCCCCATCCGCTTACCTTCATAAGCAGGTGTGTGGTCAGAGATCCCCACTTGACGAGGTTGTTAGTAGAAGAAAGTTGGAAAACAAAAGAAGGGGAAGATACGTTGACATCATATCTTTATTTTCTCTCTCACTATTTCGAGAAAATACGGCGATATTGTCTTCGTTACTGGAGTGTCTGGAAGATGATGATCATTCTGACCTTCAACGGCTTTTTCGTATTAGGAGCTCACGCCGCTGACATGCTCCCCAGCTACAGTCCTCCTTGCTGCGGCTGGATGGGGTTGCCCTCCGGCCACACAGCTGGACTGTGGGAAGCACCGACTGTTGTGAGAAGCGGTTGTTTCCAGGATGGGGTACGTACTGTTTTGCTTGCGAGCTCTGGTTGTTGTTGATGCTGTGGGGGTTAGCTGACAATTTACAAAACGCCGACTCCAGGCTGGGGTCCTCTGCTCGGCTTAAACGGCGGTCGGAGGATCTTGGTCTGACGCCCATGATGGTTAATCTAGTGGGCCGCGACCAGGTCCTGGTGAACGCAGGATTCTCGAGCGGATGCTTCTCTGTCCCATGCAGGCCCCACCTTTCATATAAAAATGAAAGTATACCCTAACAAGGAAATGTGGGCATAGGATCTTCTTTATCGGGAGTTCCATGCTCAAAGTCGGCTGCAGCCCGAAATGGGAACTGTGCTGGCCCCGCTGTATGTCTGGATCACCGTTGAAAACTGTGTTTTGACATTCTTTTTCTTTTCCCTCTTAGGGGAGGGACTTGGACAGCGGCCTGTCTGAAGTGTGGCTTGTTATATTGTTGTGTACAGTTCAGGTGATAGCTGCTTAGCTGGCGTGCTAGTTGTGGCCTACTGTGTTAGCCAGTCAGCTGTTAGCTGCGGCGCTAGCTCGCTGTGTTTACTAGGCTAGTAAACGTTAGCTTGTTGCTATCAGTCGGATAGCTGCTTAGCTGGCGTGCTAGTTGTGGCCTACTGTGTTAGCCAGTCAGCTGTTAGCTGCGGCGTTAGCTCGCTGTGTTTACCAGGCTAGTAAATGTTAGCTTGTTGCTATCAGTCGGACGGCTGTTAGCTTAATGCTACACTGTTGAACGTTTTCTATGACTATAACATGCCTTAAACACTCTGACTACGACGTCATCTTTGACAGAGGATGTTAGTCGAACCTACACCGGGAGCCCTGCCAGCGAGGACTGCGTCAACATGGAGAAACGTAGCGGCTGGGTGGCGCAGCAACGCTACCCTTGTTGCAGACACAGGAGATGCTGTGTTCAACTTTGGTGTCCCGTTAGCCAGATTGCAGTTATCTTGGCCTGCGCTCAGGGTAGGAAGGTCCCGACCGGACTTTAAACACTTCTTCTTTCCTTCCCTTCTAAATGTTTTGTAATAACGATGTTTTCCAAAACGTGTGTTGCTGCAATACATTGAGGATACGACGCGTGTTGTGTGTGAATTGTCTTGTCACTGGTATAGCTTCTCTCTCCATAGAAATCGGGTTGTTGTTTACATGTGTAAAAATGATCTGGTTAGTTGTGATGAGAACATGTGTGTTCATGTAACATGAACTCACAACTAAGGGGGTTAATTAACCTATGACGCTATGCTTAGTGACATGTGATTGAGGAATGAATTCTTTTCTCAGCCTGTAATGACAATGAACAGTGTGTTCACGTATTAACAGGGTTACCTGTTCAACTTGGTCGTATCAAGGGTAAGGAAGGAGGGGTGGTCCCCCCGGTTTCCCTGGGGCTTCCCCACCCTCCTCTCAGACATGTTGTTTACAATATATTGTGTCACTGTGTTTGTGGGGATACGATGTAACCCTCTGCTTAATTGCTGGGGTTGTGCTTTCCGCTTGATAAACTATTTTTTCCTAAAGAAAAGATTGTTTGGTCACTTATCATGTGTGCTTGGCAAGGCCTGTGGCCAATACGTAATCGAGGATTCTGTATTCTCTCGTTATGAAAAACGGCGTTCCTCTGTAGCAAGAGTGTACTTTTGCCATTTTTTGTTGTGATGAAGGGTTGTGTGTGTCTTGTGATCTACAACTGGGTTAGGTTTGGCCCACAGAAGCACATATGTAAGTCTGGTACCGGGGCTCTTAAAGGGGGCCCTCTCTGTTCTGTGTTTTTTCCTTAGTAAAAATCAGATAGCAGGTTAGCACATGAGTTATGTGAGGCTTTTCGATGCTTCATGTAGCGGGCTATGACTGTGTCATGCTCTACTTGTCATTATATCGTATCATGGGTGTGGGGTCGTAAAGGGGTAAATTAGTAATCCTTTCCTCCCCTTTTCTGATTGGTCAGGGGTTAAAACCTCCTGTCCTTCAAGGTTCCTGTTACGTTGCTGTTCGGCACGTTACAGGGTAAGAGGGGGGGGGGGGGGGGGGGGGGGGAGTTTCCTGGTCCCACACCCTGGAAGATTGGGCGTGTGCACCGCGGAAATTCCCCCGCCATAGAGTACGTAACTGAGCGTGTCTCTGTTGGTAAGACTTCCGTGGGTTGTTCAGGTCCATGTTATGGATCTGTTTCAGGGAGTTGTCAGAGCTCCTCCTCACGAAGCTCCTCCTCTGGCCTTCTGTGAGTTCGGACTCTCCTTCCCTGTGAGGGAGCCTCCTCAGAGTTCAGAGCCTCCTCCTCAGATTGTCAAGGTGAGTAGAACTTCAAAAAGGAATTCTGCTCTATTGTGTGTGTATTCAATTCAATTCGATTATTGAGTGTGTATTGGTTCAGTGCCTCCTCCTCGGAGAGCCCTAACCCAAGTATTACGTAGCTCAATGTTGCAATATATTCTTTTCAATCTATACAGCTTGCGTGGGAAGTCTCTCTGGAGATTTCCGTCTCCTCCCTATGGCAAGGGTGGTGGGATGTAAAAATGTAAAAAAAAATTACCCTCAGCTGCGTCACGTGGGATTCATGTCAGTCTGTGTTTCTTTCTTTTTTGAATAAAAAGAGGAAGGAACATGAAGCACGACGGCTCCGTGTTGTTCTCCCAGGCGACTTGGAGGAACAATGTTTGGTGTCTTGCTAGACTATTCATTGATGTGTTTGGGTCTCGACGCATACATAGTGCTGGCTCGGTGTGTTTCTGTTAAGAATCACGCAGGGGCTAAGTACGCCTTGGTTGCTTGTTATTAAAACAGCGTTTTTATAGGGCAACTGGGATGGAGTTTTGTCTCTTCCGAGCGCCAGTTTACTAGGTTGTCTCGATGAATTCTCGTTCATATCTGGGGGATGTTAACGGAATAGATCAGAACATAGGTAGAGGGGTCTCACGCCCTTGGGGTGGGCCACCGAGCACGGTTCAAACCGGCCCGTCTGGGTGGCGCCCTCTTTTCATGTTTTAGATCAACACGCATATCTGCCCCTTCTCCTGAAGTAGGCATGTCGGCGTGGTTAGGGCACGGGACTGGTTCTGGTCACGCTGGTCCAGGTCAGTTAACCCCTTTGTCCGCCGGGGATGCAGATCTGCTGTTCTGGTACCCTGAGGGACTTGGGCTTTTTTCAGGGGGAAAAATGCCGGGTCGGCCTGGGTGTCACAGACCTCCTCTTGTAACCATGTGCTTCCCGAGCCGCCGGGCCCGGTCCGAAGTAAAGTTTCGTTGATACCGTAGGCCTGGGATAACCCTTTTTTAAACTGAAACACTTGTACTGCGGTATAGCTGGTGTTTACCCGCACGTGTGTTTTGGAGTTTTTCTTGAGGGGTTATAGGAACAACCACCGTCTGTACCAAGAGGGTGGTTGATTCCCTGGTATGTTGGGGCAGTGTCAACTCCCGGGTTGCCCGGTTGAGTGTGCCCCTGCACGTTCATGACGTCTGCCAATCATGTCAGCCTTCTCTGCCTCGACCCCTCTGGGTGGGTTTTTTTTAATGGAGGCTTTGTCATGGTGACCAACAACGCCAGCATACGCCCCTTCCGCCGGGGGGGGCTGTTTCAGCTGACTCCTTTGGCGCCTGTCTCGTCCGCAGTGCTCCAGGCTCAGGTCACAGCCTGCTGCCTGGTTTCCCCGGTGCGCTGCCTGCTTCCGTTGGTTAACCTTTTTGAGTGCTTACGGCCATGCTGACTGCCTGTGTTTCAGAGTCAGTGTGTCAGGCGGTGTGCTATTGGGGGGAAAGGCCCGCTCTTGGAGGGGCCTTATCCGAATACGCTGGCGATGTGTGGGTCGGTGTCACTAAGTGACCGCCTGGTGGGGTCTTGATGCCTGGCGTCATTGACCTCTCCGGGCCCCCTTTTTCTAGGGGATCCAGTCCCTTCAGTGAGTCTGGGTCTTCCTTCGCGCTCCGCTGCTACAGCCTTGCCACAGGGTTGGGTTTGCTCTTGACCCCGTGATTTTGGGGGCAGTAACGAGGTTGTTCCTTCCGTTCGTTCCCTGGTGGCATGCGGGTTGTGCGTGTGTGTAGTCGTGGGGTCAAGCCACGGTCTGCTGACCCTGTGCGTTGAGTTGCTTGAGTTCCCTTTCGCACGGTCGGATCCGTCTCCCTCCCGTAAGCCTCCAATAGGGGGGGTATCCTCCATTAGGGAGGGTCGGGGGGGCTCGGTCCTCCCCGGTCTGATGGTTGTGGGGGGCCTCAGCGGGGTACATTTGTCGGGCTATGGCTCTCGCTCAGCCTCCCTTGTGCAGTATGATGCTGAGCGAGATCCATAACGAAACAGAACGTAAGGTTATGTATATAACCAAGTTCTGTGAGTTATGGTGACGCTCAGCATCAGACGCCGCTGCGGCCCTTGATCTCGCCTTGTGGTGAAAGTTTGGGAAGGAGGCGAGTAGGTGACCACACACCTGCTTATGAAGGTAAGCGGATGGGGGTGTGGCCAGACGAATGTGGGGATGTAAAGGTACATGGTTGAATTTTTTTATTCAGTGCTCGTGCACGAAGTGAAGTACAGTGCAGTATGATGCTGAGCGTCACCATAACTCACAGAACTTGGTTATATACATAACCTTACGTTAACCTTTCACTACCACACTACAGAAGGTTAACCTTTCACTACCACACTACAGAAGGTTAACCTTTCACTACCACCAGGGAACCGCTCCCGCCTACCTCTGGTCAATGGTCTCTAACTACACACCCTCAAGACCCTTAAGGCGCTCCCATAGTCCAGCAGACTGTACACAGAGCAGACTCCGCGGATGTCCGCGCGGCTCTTTGAGCTTTCATAATCCAGCAGATCTCAGCGGACGTCCGCAGTCTATTTCCTACATTTCTCGCTCCAGTTTTACTACATTTCCCACAATTCTGTCTGTTCTACTGTTCTACTGTCTGTTCTGGCAGATCAGAGGGAACATTATCAGCGGGAGAGAGAGAGAGGGAGAGAGAGAGAGAGAGAGACAGAGAGAGAGAGAGAGAGAGAGAGAGAGCGCGCTTCACGGGCTCATCTCTCTCCTCGCGCCACCAATCGCTCGCGCGGCGTCACATTAAATGCAGTTCGATGTCAACCAAAACGCCGAGCAGCGTTTTGTGTGACACCAAGTCAGCGGCGCGGATGTCCGTGCCTCAGAAAATAGGAGCGTCGCACCTGTGGGTCTGCTGTCCGCTGAGATCAAAGCTCGGACATCCGCGGAGTCTGCTCTGTGTACAGTCTGCTGGACTATGGGAGCGCCTTTACGCTCTGCATCTTCTGGCCTCAGACCTACTACTATCCAAGCTCCGGGAGGGTCATCAAAGAGAAGTCGCCTATTCTCAGTCCTTGCCCCACAATGGTGGAATGAACTACCCACCCCAGTTAGGACAGCCAAAACCCGTCCAATCTTTCGCCGTCGACTAAAGACGCACTTCTTCAACCATTATCTGAAATAAAAAATAAAAAAATATCTAACCCTAACTAACCTTACTGTCATGCACTTGTCCTAATAAAGTAACCTACACTGTAGCACGCAACACTTTGATGAACCTTGTTACTCAGCTGATAGAGTTGTACCCTTCCTGATGACTTGTCGTACAGAACTTGTAAGTCGCTTTGGATAAAAGCATCAGCTAAATGACTAAATGTAAAAATGTAAATGTACCACACTAATTTTTAAATAAACTATCATGACTTTCCTTTTTCCTCTATGGGTGTTTGCAGTGTCACAAGACAGAGTAATTGTCATAACAAAAGAGCCTGAGACTGGAACGCTGCCAGGTGTTAATTGCCCCAGAGAGAGGGGGGCCATGGATTATAATTCAGATTCAGATTCAGATTCAGATTCCTTTATTGAGCCATTTGTGTAAAACACATTGGTAATTGTTGCAGCAATACAGTGTATGCATTCTTTCTTTTTTCACAGTAAACAAACACCAACACAGACAAGAAACGAAAACAGTGCAGTGGGGGATTAATCAATAAATAAAATACATATATATATATATATAAAGTGAAGTGTGCAGAGATCCAGTACGGACTAGTGCAGTGCAGTCAATGTCATTGAGCCAGTAATGAATGCTGGGTAGTGTTGTAGTTTTTTAACACTGTAAGTGTAAACTCTCAAGGCCATTTTTCTCTTAATAAGTTTTGTGATATCACCATGATTCATAGGAAGTAGCTTGAAAAGTATCCCACCAAAATGTTTGTGTCATAATATGTATGTATGTTCCAATGGCAGAGTCTGAATCTGGATTTAGTACCACCAGGCGCCCGTTACAGGGCAGCAAAGACTGTGAATGAAATCTACTGTAAGTACAGTTACTTTTTCATAATGTCCATAGCTCCCCCATTTTTTATCAGATTGAGACACGTTTTTTCTAGATGTTCACAGAAAGGTAAAGAAACAAACTACTTTCTATTGCATGACAATAACGTTCAGGTTTGTTGGACCCATGAGGTATAATCACAGAAATAACATTAAAGGGGACATGCATTATAAATGGCTTTTTCTGTGTTTAGCATGGTTTTATAGTAATACGGGTTAGTATCAATGGGTCTGTGTCTCTAATTACCATATTGACTCATCAGTCTAGTCTCGAGTTCACGAGATCCTCCCTCACTCAACTAAGCTGTTCTGATTTGATGGTTTTGCTGATGTTAATATAGCACTGATTTGCAGTAACGCCCCCTCTATGGTTGTAGTGCAGTATAACCCGACACTTCCTCAAACGGGTTTTCACAGGCAGAGAACGATTGAGAGGGAGAGAGAGAGAGAGGGACGGCGGGAGGGACTGCAGAAGTGTGTGTAAATGTGTGTCAATAGACTCACAGGAATTGTGTAAAGTTGCCCAAATCGTGCAAGGAATAGTAATGCATGTCCCCTTTAAAATAAATGTTTTGACATCAAGCGCTCCAGCTTCCAAAGTGGCTGGCGTGAGCTGGGTAGTGTAGTTTTATGAAATTTCTATGTCCATCGAAAGCCCTGGATCTACTCTCTTTTAAGACTACAAACATGCATGATGGCGTGATTTCCTCACGTCTAATCCATCAGGTTTCCGCCGGGATGCGCCAATATATTTATAAACTCATATTTAGCTAATTACACTTAAAAATAGAGATGTCCGATATTATCGGCATACCGATATTGGCATTAACATTTTTTACACAAGATGCACATTTTATATATCTCCTCTCACTCAAAATGTCAATATGTATAGTTTGTATAGTTTTTTAGATATTTATGTTTGTTTGGCACAACTCGCAATAAATGCTGTGCCTTTAGCATTTCTGAGCCGACCCTTAAGATGTTTGGGCAGACGTCTATCGGCGCACCCTTGATGACATCATCAAACTGCATCGTCACTTGCAGCATAACAACAAGCCTGTTAGTGGAGTCGCTCACTATATGTCTTTGATTTGAAATTATTTAAAAGTGTCTCCAGATATTAAACTTGCCGTTTAAGTTAAGGGACAACTGGGTGGGTTTTTTCGGTGTTGCCTATTGCTTTCATCGTTTTGGTGCACAAGCGTGTATCTCCGGATGATTCTTCCTGAGGCGCAGTGACTGTAAATCGGTGGTTATGCGAGGAGGAACCAAGATGTTTTCCTTAAATACTTCAAATTGAATCTCCCACCTCAGGAAGAATCATCCGGAGATACATGCAACGTTTGTGCAGCAAAACGATGAAAAGAAGCAACAGGCGACACCGAAAAAACCCACCCAGTTGTCCCTTAACTCATTGACTGCCAGGGATTAGCCGGGTCCCGTTGTAGCTATGCCATGCTTTAAAGATAGGAGTGCGTCACCTTGTTTGTAGAGCTATATCTATATTCTATATTATATCTATGGGGACAATACTATGGTCATTTGACAGTGACTTTCTTCCGTCCAAGATGCAAAAAAAGAGAAAATGTTTCCATGCATACATTTGCGCGTTATCTCGTGGTGAATATAAGTATAATTCCAGAGTGATCCGGGATAATTCCTGGAAAGCGAGTAATAGGGTGCAATGTGAATTCTACTATAAGCGTTGGCGTTTCTTGCCTGGACGCGTGAATATTAAAGGCAACCTACTTGTGTTCAGCTTTTCGTTCAGCGTTTCCCTGATTGGCCACACGACGTGACCGCCCTAGCACACTCCCTTATCCGCGCCGCGGCGCTCTCGTTGTTGGTTAATGTTGTTGGTTAATGCCGCATCGCCGCATCACTTAACGCCGCCATATAACTAACTAATATACTAATACTAATACTAATATACTAATATAACTAACTAATTCGCGATGGACCCTGCCGCCAACATGCAAGCTTTTGTGCCAACGTGCAAGCCAGATATTTGAACATCGTCCCCAAAATGAATGGAAGCGAAATAAAGAGAGCTTATTATTAATCAGTCAGCAGCCTCCAACGGGCGAAATAACGTCACAGCAGTATAGTTTGTTTATACTTCAGAAGTATGATATTTGAACATCGTCCCCAAAATGAATGGAAGCTAAATAAAGAGAGCTTATTATTAATCAGTCAGCACCAACATATAACGTTACAATTGTACAGTTTCGAGTTAATCAGTCAGCAGCCTCCACTGATGTTATGACGTTACAAACGGGCGAAATAACATTATACATTATGCTCCGCGAAATAACATTATACACTCTGCTGCCGCGTTCGCTGCGCGCTTCATTCATTTAATTTGGGACCTTGCAGGGACCTCTGCTGCTGCGTTCGCTGCCACGTTCGCGGCAAAAGGGGGCGGGGGGTCGTGGCCAATCAGAGAAAAGCTGAACACAAGTAGGTTGCCTTTAATATTCACGCTGCCTGGACACGCTACTATTTCCAAATCAAATGTATATAATAGGTATTATGTTTCATCATGAATGCATGAAAGGGGGAGGGGGGTCCTTTTTTTATGCTTTGATGGCCTGTAACAGCATTCGTGTTGAACACTACAGAAGCCGATCAGCTGGATGGATATGAAAACATTGTTGGATCAAGCTGAAATGTATGTCAGATAGTCCTTACCTGTCGTCAGTGGTATTCCAAAAATAATATTCCAATTGTCTGATCACGATTTCCAGTATTGGTGTCCATCTGGTCCCGGACATAATTTGGCAGAACTTATGGATCATCTGTGCCAGATGCGTTTCCAAGTGGTCGGATGAAGCGACTTACTCGCTTGGGGTCCCTTAAAGACAACATACGTCCCCACCTGAGAAACCTGGGTGTTGTCTTCGACCAGGCCATGAACCTAGACAAACATGTCAAAACACTCACACGCACCTGCTTCTTTCACCTCAGAAACATTGCAAAACTACGCACCATCATATCTCACTCTGAACTAGAACTGTCCGTGCATGCTTTTATTTCCTCTAGGCTTGACTACTGCAACTCACTTTTCAACTGTCTCACCAAATCATCCACAGATAAATTACAAATGGTCCAAAATGCTGCAGCCAGGCTACTCACAAGGTCAAAAAAATCATGCCACATCACTCCCATTCTGGTATCCCTGCACTGGCTCCCGGTACACTATAGAATTCACTTCAAAGTCCTCACTTTCACTTTCAGAGCACTTCACGGTCAGGCCCCCATCTACATCACTGAACTCATCCATCCCTACACCAACACCCGCTCACTCAGATCTGCCGATCAGCACCTCCTGGTGGTCCCCAGGTCCAGGCTTAAAACAAGGGGTGATCGAGCCTTCCAGGTGACAGCACCAAGGCTCTGGAATGCTCTCCCCCTGGACCTGCGAATTGCCCCATCTGAGAACTCTTTTAAAAAACAATTAAAAACGCATTTGTTCAGACAGGCTTTTGGTCATGCATAGGCACTTTTTTTCTTGTCCTCACTGTTCTATAGTTTTTGTTTTAATTAGTGACTCATGATTTTATCCAAATTCTTTTATTCTACTTTTTCTATCTGGTTTCACTGTTTTTAACTGCTGTTTGTTGTTGTTGTTGTCATTTATTTCTGATTTTAATTTTTTTTATTATTGTGTTTTTATATTAAGCTGTAGTGTAAAGCACCCTGTGCATTCGTGCTGTGAAGGGTGCTATATAAATAAAGGTCATTCATTCATTCATTACTCGGCTCCGTCTAAATATAGGGCCCATGGAGACATTTGAGTGTAATACAGAGTTAGATATAAGGTTTCAAAGGGTGGGCGACACTGCCATCTGGCAGGATGCGGCCGGTATTGCACTTTGGCAATCTCAAAATTCCTTCCTATGGCAACATACAGGTCCATGCCATTGAATAGAATATTAAAATCGAAAAACGATCAAATAACGAGTATAATCGTTGTTGGCGTTCAAGCGGTGGTGCCCAATAACGAGTATAATCGCTCTTGGTGGGGAATGAGTTACCGAGTCGATCGATAAAAAAACTAAAATACATTAGTATTAGCCAAATTATGGCCACTGGCCAGTTACATGTAGAGCTCATCTAGAGCCCAGTTTATTTGAAAGATTGTGTTACCCCAAGTAGGCTAATGACTGGGGCTGCTGGTCCAGCACTGTTGGATTTGTTTTAATATGTTTTATCTTGTTTCAGTTGTTTGCACTTTACCTCACAGTTGTGAGGTAAAGTGAATACATTTTGTGAAGAAGTAGAAATGTAGTGGGCTTTTGTCAGGATTATCTCAGGGAGAGTGTGATCCAAGCTGCTGTTTGAGACTAAATAAATATCACTTTTCACTTTTTTCCATAGCCTAACTTAAGTTGAAGTAGTTTTCATATTTTGAACAGATAATGTTTACATTTAGAAAGCCTTGTTGAATGCATCCAGTGAAATTAACACTTACACACCAATGCATACTTTTATTGTCAAAAGTATGCATAATGCTGTGTTAATTCCACAACAAGAGATATGTGATGTTAGTTACCTGAAATTATTTCGTTTTTTGGGGGCGGAAACCCCACATATATCGGTGTTGGTTGATATTGGTATCGGAAATTAAGAGTTGGACAATATCGGTATATTGGATATCAGTAAAAAAGCCAACATCGAACATCCCTACTTAAAATAATTGGTAAACAAACGTAGTGCTGAAAATATACATTTTGACTGCTGTTTTGATAGGGTTAGGGTCTTTACTCTTGGCTACATTTGAAAAAGAAATGCAACATTAATTAATACAGACTGTATTGATCTATTTATGACGTGATATTTATTTCGTACCGGTACCGGACCACTCAGGGGTTAATGGGGTTAACCGCAAAGCGCTACAGAGGGTCATGTGAATAGCCCAGAACACCAGTGGCTGTGAGCTTCCCTCCATGAGTGGAGAGCGGAGTACAGTGGTTCGGGAGGTAGATCAATCGTCTGGTAATCCGGAGGTTCCTGGTTCGATTCCTGCTCCTCCCGGGCAGCATGTCGAAGTGTCCTTGAGCAAGACACTTAACCCCTAACTGCTCCCAAGCAGGTTGGCACCTTGCATGGTCGCTCCCGCCATTGGTGTGTGAATGTGTGAGTGAATGGGTCAAATGTGAGGAACACAGATTGTAAAGCGCTTTGGATAAAAGCGTTATATAAATGCAGCCATTCATTTATATGGTGTATTTCTTCATTGATACTACTATACATTTCCCTATGTATATGATAATAATAATAATAATAATAATAATAATAATAATAATAATAATAATAATAATAATAATAATAATAATAATAATAATAATAATAATAATAATAAAATAATAATAATAATAATAATAATAATAATAATATAATATAATTTAAAAGTTAAGAAGAAATTGTATACAATTAACACCAGTCAAAAAAGGGCGCTGAGGGCAAAAGGGTAGGGGCTCAAACCCCCCTTGGGCCTAGATGGTCATTGTTTACTGCCCTCCTTAGTTCTGACTAAGGCATGATTACTTACTCATATGTTTTCAGTATTTATTGCACGTTTATACTTTTTGTTCACGAACATGCATCTAAAGACTTTTATTTTGAAAATTCCTGAGGTCCAAGTGCTTCTCACTTGACCGAGCTCACAAGCCATTCCAACAGTGGCGGCCGGCCGATAATGGGCGCTAGAGCGCCGCCCTCCCTGGTTAAAAGAAGAAGAATTTCTATTTTATTCTTTTTTTTTAGAGCCCTATAAATAAAATAAACATGTTTAAAATGAATAATATTTACTAATTTTAAGTATGTTTGTGTTTCCAATGCACAATATAACGTTAATATATCAAATATAAATAATTGTTTTCATTAACAGGAAGTGACTGTCTGATAGAGAATAATAACGCGTCTATACTTTCCGTAGCCGCATTTCTCTCGGGCTAGACGCAATAGTGCTTACAGTGGGCGTGCACTGGTTTCATCGCTGTATCCGTCGCAGCCAATCAGTGCGTAACGCGCTGTGCATTGAAATATGATGTATTATGATGGAAGCCGGGCGCGTTTTCAAGCGATCTATATCAACTACGCAAGCAGCGTCTATACTTTCCGTAGCCGCATTTCTCGGAGACGCTCTCTGATTGGCCGACGTCAGTTTCTACACTGGTTAAGCTTAGCCACTGTTCGAAGTAGGTTAAGGTTAGAGTTTGTCTGAGAGCGTGACGGCAAGTTCTTTCGACGGTTAAGCTTAGGCACTCTTTCAAAGTTGGTTAAGGTTAGAGTTTGTCTTAGAGCAGGGCGATAGAACGCCAGGTAGTTTGCAGGCTGTTCGACGTGGAAATGGGCAAAGACAGTAAGACACAGCTCATCAGTACTTGTGTTGTGCTAACAATAAGCTATTTGCCTAGCTGGATGCAGTCTGGACAGTGGATATACATCAACAGTCAGGGACTATGGGACAGTGGACATATACACTTTATCAAGCCCTCCTGGACGGTGGACCACGTTTCAACTAAACAGTGAGTTAATGCGATCTCTCTCTCTCTCTCGCTCTCTCTCTCTATCTCTCTCTCTCTCTCTCTCTCGCTCTCTCTCTCTATCGCTCTCTCTCTCTCTCTCTCTCTCTCTCTCTCTCTCTCTCTCTCTCTCTCGCTCTCTCTCGCTCTCTCTCTCTCGCTCTCTCTCTCTCGCTCTCTCAACACAGCGTGTAACGTGTTGTTGTTGTTGTTAATTTCGCTGTGGGTGATGCATAATGGATGAATGAATGAATGGTAACTTGTTTAAAATGACAAGATATATATATGTGTTCATTATTGTATTGATCATACGTGTACTAGTGTAGTAAGAATGAACTCGACTTAACGTTGGAAACGTTGTCGAGTCAGTGTCCGCTTGGTCAGCTGTCCGCTTGCCCCCCCCCCCCACCCTTCACCCCCCCGCGCCCACCCAAATGTAGTTCACACCGGCCGCCACTGCATTCCAAGACTCGTTTTACTCTACATCACCTTCTGACTCGTCTAAATTGTATCCCTCGTTCAGCCCTATATCACACCCATGCGTGTAATACACCGCCTTTCCACTACAGGACAGTGTGTCAGTGTCACGCGAAACGGTTATGGTGCGTGAAATGGACACGCAGTTATGAAGGTGGAGTTAATGTGCACTACCAGCAGGGGGCGTTAACCTCAGAGTGCTTTCTTCTCTACACTGCCCACAGACCATAGCTGTCAACACTACCGTTTTCAACCCTCTTCACGCCATATTCACGGTTCACGTATTGGCACGTATTTTGTACTTATTAATTTTTACAAAATGGCTGCAATTCCCCTCCGTGACGACAGGTGGCAGCAGTGTAGATTAGAACGTTATCACAGGAAGTCAGACCGGGAGACGGTTGCGACCCGAAGAAGAATAAGAACAGAACAGCGAGCGGATTTGCTCAGAGCTCAGGGGAGAGACTGATGCGGCACCGAGGGTGTCAAAGCAACTTAGCCAGTGTCTCTTGATTGCCCACTCTGTGGCTTTTGTCTCTGGAACAAAGGGTTTGCAAATCTTCTGTGGATAAAACAATACAAAGTTACTGTGTATGTGATGCAGGAATGTGTAAATGTCTTGGTGAACAGCCGTTTGCTCTGCGCCTCCCCTGTAAGGTTCACGCGTCCCCCTCCTTCACTCTGACGCCCAATTTCCTGAATGCGATTTATAAATAATAATTGATCCGTTTTAAAAGTTGTCGTGAATTGTCATGGTATGACAAATACAGTTACTGGTAACTCGCAGGCATTGCAGAGATATTGAGGAAAAACACAAAATCGCATTGGCTTTTTTTCTATCTCACATTTCTCTGTAGACACACACACTGTTCCAAAATGATATTCCCACTGCTAAATTAATGACCATAGGTATTTTTTTATAGCTTTAACGAGTTGTAGTATTAATATGTAGCCTACAGTGATGAAGGTATAAAGACACTGTGGTAATACATTGATTGATTGCTTTTATAGTTTCACAAACACATCAAGACAAATCACAAACACAAAGAAATAAAAAGAACAATAGTATGTTGCCAGACACTGTCACATCAATGAACAAACATATACCATGTCATATGCTATACACTAAGGACGCAAGGGGCTGATTCTCTGACATATATACACACATTACATATATACACATACACATATATATATATATATATATATATATATATATATATATATATATATATATATATATATATATATATATATATATATATATATATATATATATATATATATATATATATATATATATATATATATATATATACACATAGGCGGCGGGTGAGCTGGACATTAGGGTAGGCTATAGATGGGATGGGAGTCGTGCGGAGCACGCAAAATTTTCTCTTTTTCTTTTTTGCTTGCACGCAAACGGTGCTGTCCAGGTTCTGATGTCATACAATACACACCCACGTCTACTAGGCTACTACAGCGAGCCCCACTCATTTCATATAGTGCAAAATAATTGTTCAAATGAAGGCATCCAATATGATTAACCATTGTCTTACCTTAATGCAACAAAAGTTTTGGATGCGCCTCATTGGGAAAGGCCGTTCACAAGTTGCGGTGCCGACGGCAATGAAGGAAACATTTTCCGTAATTTGGATCTCATCATGCTTTGAAAACAATGTACATAGTAGCTCTAAAAAGTTTCCACGGTTTGATTAACTCTGACTCAGTCTCATCATGCCCTCGTAGAGCAAGCCCTTGGCCTCAGGTGATCCGTGTTATGCCCAGGCGGCATGTAACTTGGAATGGAGTTCCAGGTCTTGGCAGCTCTCACGGAGAGGGCTGATTTGCTAAATGTACTTGTCCTTAATGGAAATTAGCGTTAGGATTCTAATAGACGCCACCCGGTACAACAGTTCTGAACCCGAACGCGGAACTGCAAGTTTGTTGGTAAAAGACTACACGCAAACCTGGATGTGAAAAATCGGAAAGTGGGGGTGGGGCTAGAGTCAGACCATGGAGGATTTTGAAGACCAGCCTGGCATTTACACTCTAAGTAGGAAAAGTGTACCCTACAACGAATGGCTGGGTACATACAGGTTTTGACCAGCAGATGGCAGCGACGAGGCAGCTCCATTGGGAGGGGGCGGGCCGGGTGGGAGGGGGCGGGCTGAGGGGGCGGGGCCAGGAGAAGGGGCGGGGCTAAAACATGCACGTTTTCTCAAATCCAAATGTTGACAGCTATGCCACAGACCCATGTTATGGTTAGGGTTACGGTTTGCCTAATGGTTATGTTTAAGGTATGAGATGATTGTATTTTTTTTAATAACGTTTAGGTTAATGGTTATGGTTAGAGTTAAAGGTGCTGTAAGTGGTATTTTGTCATTATTTTGGATTCTTTTTTTGTTAAAATAAGAGTTTAATGTTCTGGTATCCCGTTCCCACTTTATCCAATCAGGAGAGAGAACCCTAGATAATTGTAAACATTTCAAGAAATCTTGGTCAGGGTTATGGTCTGGTTCAGGCTGGTAAAAGCAATCGCCTCCCAATGTAGCACCCCGGATTTGATACATGGAAGGCAAACGTATGCAGTTAACGACGGAGACTATGGCTAGCGCCGAGGGCCATACACAGTGGGTGTCAGACACGCGCCTAAGGGTGTATGAAGAACACATGCAGAGGGACAGGCTTGAGAATGTGATGCCCTGGGCATGACAGGGTTGTCTTGTTGCCATTTTGGCACTACTGTGCGGCACAGACGGATCTGAATGATATTTACTTTTGAAAAAAATCTATGCATGTTAATGCCAAACGAGGGCACGGGAGGGAGAGAGAGAGAGAGAGAGAGAGAGAGAGAGAGAGAGAGAGAGAGAGAGAGAGAGAGAGAGAGAGTGTCTCTCACACACACATCTCTCCCTCCCCATTTGAGGGGGAATAAACTATATTGGAGGAGGTTGGGTAGGTGGGGTGGGGTGGGGGGGGGGGGACTGTACATTGGAGGTGGTTGGGCGGGTGGGGTGGTGGTAACTGTACATTGGAGGGGGTTGGGTTAGGACATTTACAGGGGCCAGTTTCAAATTGCAGTCTCCTGTAGGTGCTCTTTGAGAGTGGTTTTGAAAGTGGGTAGCGATTCACATTCCTTTACAGCTGCGGGTAGGGCGTTCCACATTGATGTGGCATAATTGCGAAACGTGTTTAGTCTTGTTTGAGCCGAATCTGGGTTTAACATGATTTGTGGAGCTCCCTCTGGTGTTGTGGTCGTGGTATTCACTGACCTTTGGGCAGTGTTGGGAAAGTTCACTTTCTACATCAACTAATTCAGTTCACAGTTCACAAATTTTTAAATTAACTAGTTCAGTTCATAGTTCAAAATAAAATTTTTTTAACTAAAGTTCATGGTTTCAAAAATGAACTAATTTATAGTTTATAGTTATTTTTTCAATACGTTGCTGCCAGTGTTCATTTTGGCAGCTATTTTCATTTTAGTTTTAGTCTTAGTCATGTGTCAAGTGCTCCTTTTTCGTTTTCATCATATTTAGTCATCTTCATTTATTATTCGTTTAGTCAGTTTTAGTCTCAATTTTGTCTTTTTTGTTTTAGTCTAGATTTAGTCGACGAAAACGGATGACATTTTTGTCTATTTTTAGTTAATGGAAAAAAACTTGTCAGAAATAGTCAACATGGAAAATTTTCTGATTTAAAAAGCGTATTTATTTTTTAACCTAGGGGAATCTGAGTCGGCGGTACAAGAGATACACAGGAAGTATATATGTTGGTGTAGACATGGTCAAATGTATTATTGCTCCCACAGTATATGTTGGTGTAGACATGGTCCAATGTATTGTTGCTCCTACAGTATATGTTGGTGTAGACATGGTCCAATGTATGCATCAAAGAGAGCATTACGGATGTGGTGACGTTGTTTCTGACCAGAGAGACAACGCTGAACTCTGTCTGTCTTCTGTTTGCTGTGTCTTTCCTTTCTCTCTGCCATGTCTGTCCTCTCTCTGCTGTGTCTGTCCTCTCTGTCATGTCTGTCCTCTCTCTCTCTGCTGTGTCTGGCAGCGGTTTATTCTATAACAGGATACTGTAAACTAAGTAAACAGAACACACAGTAGTACTAGTAGTAGTACACACTGATTGCAATCTGCTTGCATAAAAAACATTATATAAAATCACATTCTGAGGTCAGTGTTAAAGTGCCACATTGAATAGGTCTGGTTAGTGGTTAGAGTTAGAGGTGGTCTAGGTCTGGTTAGGGTAACTTAGGGGTAGTTAAGCATTCATTATAATTTATTATTATTATTTAGATAGATGGATGTAAAGGGCTAGACCAACTCTTAACCCCTATCCGGACCTAGACCACCTCTAAGTCACAACCCTAACTTAGGGGTTAAAGTTAGAGGTGGCCTAGGTCTGGTTAGGGGTTAGAGTTAGAGGTGGTCTAGGTCTGGTTATACTGATCCAATACCAGTGCATACATAAAAAAAAAAAAAAATTATATTATATAAATGACAAAACTTTTTTTTCTTTTCTTTTTTACAGCTACTGTTTTATATATACTCTTTTTTAGTAATAACTAGAAAGTAATGGTATTTATTCAACAACAGGTGATTGTATAGATTAGTATTAGTATCATTAAAAGTTCTATGCTCAACTATGCTTCACCCACGGAATGGTTGTTGTTGGCACGTTGGTTCCACACGGACATTATACGTTGTTGCACACTTCCTATCCAGGCTGCTCCGTTTAGGTTGGCTACTGTAGTAGCAGAGGCTCTCTGTTGTGATTTTTAATGCAAAATAAATATTCAACATTATCTTTTGAGATTCCGCCTCAGACTCTTATCATTTGGCACTAAAAGCTAAACATTGTCACCGGTATGGCTGTCCGCAACATGTCATTAATTGTGTGGGAGAGGTCGATCAGTTAGCCACATTAGCATGAGCTAGCTTAGTCACTAGCTAATGCGGGCTAGATGGAAATACAAACAATGTAACGTAACGTTACTGGTGAAAAAGTGATTTACCTTGGAATACTCCTTTGCCAACTTGCTGTACTTTGCTTGCAGGTCTGCAGCTGGATTATGAATAGTCCCAACTTTAGCCAAGGTAACGTTAAGCTAAAACTAGCTTTTCAAATAGCTCCAGCTAATGCTAATAACATAGCTCCCCGTCACACTGCTCTACTCGGGACGATGGCATTAAGAAAAGTTATAATTATTTTGTCTCGTCTTGTTTTAGTCAACAATATCAACATACATGAAGAGAAATTTCGTCCTGGTTTTTGTAAATTACATTTGTGTGTCCTCAGTTGTGGTCAACGATATTTAACTAACTATTTAGTCTCGTTACCGTCACATGGTATTCAATAACGTGACGTCACGTCTCGTTGTCGTCATGAAAAAAACCTTCGTTGACGAACATCTTTCGTCATCAATTTAGTCAACAAAATTAACACTGGTTGCTACAAGCTATAATTTTTCAAATGTATTGCCACAACCACAGAATATGGCATTTCCATAACGCTTTGCTGCCGCCCATTCAGTCCACACTAGTAGCAGCTGCAGCTTTCATCTCTACAGTATATTTAAAAAAAACATGAGGAAAAACGTGCTTCTTGAATGGTCTTTATTAAGTATAATAATCTAAATATACTTAAAGTACCAAAAGTGAAAGTAGTCATTGTGCAAACATTATAAACATGTGCCGACATAACTCTGTACTAACACAACACGAGGTAGGAACCAGGCTGAGGTATGAAACTAAGGTTGTACCTCAAAGTTCAATATTCAAAGTGCAAAACATTTACTGACTTTAACTAAAACTCTTTTAAATGCTCATATTGTATGCCAACGTCGTAGAGTCTGACTCTGAGCGAGTGCAGCGCCTTCTGAAAGTGCGAGTGCTGCTGCTCTACTACCAGACTCACCGAAGCTCCGCCCAGAGCGGTTGCCAGATTGTGTAGTTTACAGCATTATTTTAAAGCCTGTTTACGGTGTGTTTTAACTGGCACACGTTTGAACGCTGTTATAATATAGTGCTAAGAATGAACGCACTTTTGAACGCCGTTATACAGCGCTGAGAATGAACGCGTTCTCAATTACATTCATTTAAGGGGGAAAACATCCGTTCAAAATACGAATGCGTTCACGAACAATCATTCATCGAACGCGTTCAGGTACATCACTGCCTTTGGGAAGTATTTTGGGTACCTTTGTCGTGTAGTGTATCTTGTAGACCAGGCCCATTGCAAGTTGCTGTACTCTGTCGTCTACTCTAAGCCATCCTAGGTTGTCAAAGTGTGCAGGGGTGAGGTGGGTTCTAGGAGTAAGGTCAAGCAGTAGTCTGACCAGTTTGTTTTGTGATGTTTGTAATTTTGTTTTTAGTGCATTTGAGGTGCTTTGGTACCATGAGGTGCAAGCATAGTCGTAGTACCCTTGCATTAGTGCTCCTGTTAGAGTCTTCAGGGTATTCTTGTTTACCAGAGAGGAGATCCGGTACAAGAATCTAGTTTTTTGTATTACATTGGATGCCATTTTGTCACAGGAAATATTTGCCTCTATGGAACCTAGGTATGTAATTTCATCTTTCCTTGTGACAATATTGTCACCCACTGTAACTGAGAAGCCGTCGGTCTTGCTGAGTTTGTTATTTGAACCAAAGATAATGGACTTGTCTACCTCAGTATGCTTCTGGTGGCCACATGGAAGCACAGTCCTCTCAGCTAAGCTTGTTGATGTTTCTTCTTGTAATTGACTCATGTGTCTTACTAATACATTTATATTGATCACAATGATCTGTCCATGTGCATAATTGCATTAACTCCAAAACAAACAAATAAATAAAAAAGGATGCTGCTTCCGGGTCAGTCAATGTGGTAGTAGGTGAGTGCTTTCTGCCAGTTAATCGACAACAATGATGATGATGATGATGATGAAAGAAAAGGGGGCATATTTGCGAGTCGGACTGGTGCGACCTTAGTAGCACGTTAGTATGCAATTTATTTGAATCTCTCTCTCATATATTTTGCGATTGTAATTAATTTCCGCATGGTGTTTTTACACACAATACTTACAATAGCCTCAGTGTCAACATGCTAGAGACATACAATTCTGAAAGGTCTCAACTTGAGCTTTAGTCAAGGTTTAACATTTCTGTGGTGGAAGTAGGCAGATTTACACTCAGAGCTCCATGCTGTACTGTTTTTGTATGGGGGGGGTGTCATTGGGTTTTTCATATCCTGTCCATATTGTTTACCATTGTAAGCCAATGGATGTCTGTAGTTCTATTTCATACCTGCTGGAGGGCGAGAGGCACACAAGAGGAATCCATGATAAATCCACTGGCACAACAACATCTGATTTACAGTGTCTTGACCTGGCGGTGTCTGACCATCATGCTGTCCTTTTCACCCTCCCTGCTTCCCTACCCAAGCTTCGAAATGCACGCACCATCACCTACAGGAACATCAAAACAGTCAGTGCACCAGCTCTGACCAACCTGCTAACCATCCACCTGGCATCAGCTCCCCCCAGCACCCAGGTGGATGGTCTGGCTGCCCACTACAACTCCGCCTTATCCCACAGCCTGGACTCTCTTGCCCCCATCAAAACCCGGACTGTCACCTACACCCGTCCTGCCCCCTGGTTCACCTCTGAACTTCGCTCCCTGAAGGCTGTCGGTCGCCAATTGGAGAGGCTCCATAAAAGATCTGGACACACTGTCAACCTCGAGGTCTATAAGGACCATGTGCAGACCTACAAGCTAGCTCTCTCCAAGGCCAAAACAAAATACTATTCCACCCTCATCGGTAACCAGCAAAACCACCCAAGGACACTCTTCTCCACCATCAACCGGCTACTCCGCCCCCTCGACCCCCCCTGCCCATCTAATGCCCACGACCTCTGCTCCAGGTTCCTTGTCTTCTTCCAGGACAAGGGTAATACCATCTACCAGCAGCTAGTAGTGCCCCCCTCCTCCCCCTGCTCACCTGCTCTTCCCCTTGGGTGTCCCCCCCAATGCAATCTCTCCTCCTTCTTCCGGTGGATGGTCCCCAAGTTGCCAAGCTTATAGCTTCAGCCAAAGCCTCCACCTGTTCACTCGACCCCATGCCTACTACCCTGGTCATGATCTGCCTCCCTGCTCTCTGCCCCACCATGGTCAACATCATCAACTCCTCACTAGAATCTGGTCTCGTCCCCTCCTGCTTCAAAACAGCCTCCGTCACTCCCATCATCAAGAAGCCCGGCCTCGACCCAGATGAGCTAAATAACTACCGTCCGATCTCCAACCTTCCTTTCCTTAGTAAAATCTTGGAAAGAGCAGTGGCCGGTGGGCGGCTACGTGGTGCAGTGGGCAAGGCGCTCACCACGAATACTGGATACGCTGGGTTCGCCTGTTCGAGCCCAGCGCTCCACATTGCTTTCAGTTTTGCTGGTCGTCCGTACTAATACACATTGGCAGTATTAGGGGGTGGGAAACTGATGGGTGGGGATCGGGCGTTGTGGACAGCGACTCCTACAGGTCGGTTGGTGCGCCTGCGCAGTAGAATCAGGAAGCGATGGGGGTGGCGCCCCTCCAAAGCGCAGACCCCTGACACTGAAAGATTGCGCCGTGCAGGTGAAAAGATGCGACTGCTGTTACCTCTAGTATCGGAGGGGACTCGTGCTATGTATGACTTAGTCCACATGGCAGCCGGCTTGTGGGAGGCAAGAAACAGCGTTCGAGACAGGGGAGGGTTGAATTGGATGATACGAAATTGGGATGGGAGAAAAAAAGAAAATGGGAGAAAAAGTAAAAACAAAAAAAAAGAAAGAGCAGTGGCCGCCCAACTCCAACAATACATGTCCAACCATGAGCTCTATGAGCCTTTTCAATCCGGCTTCAGAACTCAACACAGCACAGAGACCGCCCTCATCAAAATCACCAACGACCTCATCCTTGCAGCTGACTCTAGCCACATTAGCATCCTCATCCTCCTGGACCTTTCTGCAGCCTTCGACACAGTCTCTTATTCCATCCTCCTCAACCGCCTATCCAACAACCTCGGAATCACTGGCTCAGCACTCTCCTGGTTTCAATCCTACCTCACCACCCGGACACAGTTTATCACCATCGGCGATTCCAGTTCCACCCCGGCCCCAGTCAACCAAGGCGTCCCCCAAGGCTCTGTACTTGGCCCAATTCTGTTCACCATTTACATGCTCCCCCTCGGTCAGATCATCCGCCGCCATAGCCTCAGCTTCAACTCCTATGCCGACGACACACAACTCTACCTCCCCACCAAACCATCCACCCATCTCCCCCCACACTCCCTTATCAACTGCCTTCATGAAATAAAAACCTGGATGTCATCTAATCTTCTCAAACTCAACAACAATAAAACTGAGCTCATGGTTGTGGCACCCAAGGCCCTGCTCCGGAAGGTTGGGGATCTCACCCTCAACATAGACGGCTACTCCATCTGCCCATCCCCAAAGGTCCGCAACCTGGGCATTATCAATCCATGTAACCTCCCGCCTGGACTACTGCAACGGGATCATGTCCGGGGTCCCAAGCAAAGCCCTGGACAGGCTCCAGTATGTTCAAAATTCAGCTGCCAGGGTTCTAACCCTAACCAAACCCTGGTAGCCCATCACCCCCACCCTCATCCACCTCCACTGGCTCCCCATCAAATCCTGCATCACTTACAAAACCATCCCGCTCACCTACAAATCCCTTCACGCTCTGGCACCTCAGTACCTCACTGACCTCCTCCACCCCTACACTCAGTCACGGTCCCTGCGATCCACGGACATTGGTCAGCTCTCCATCCCCCGAACCAGACTGCGGACCTTCGGGGACAGAGCTTTCAGTGTGGCAGCTCCCACCCTCTGGAACTCCCTCCCTGCAGAACTCCGCACCGCCCCAACTCTGGACCAATTATTATTATTATTATTAAATGAGTAAAGACAAGAAGCTCTACCTCTCACATCCAGCATGTTGGTAATAGAGATGGGAGAGTAGAGTCTCAGGGAACAACATGTGCTCCCATGGCAGATCTAAGATATATATTAGTGCTGTCAGGTGATTAAAGAAATGAATCTAATTAATTACAGGATTTGTCATTAATTAATCTAATTAATCACATTTTAATCGCATAACCATTTTAGGCCTGATATTCTATATTCTATAATCATATTTCAAATTGCATGTGTCCAGATGGCAGAATTCAGTACTGTATCTACAAAACCTTCTGTTTAATCATCTTCCATTTATTCATTTGCTTAGATTTTTCAGGTCTGGTCAATTTTAGCATGATGTTATTCACAGTCAAAGATACATTTTTTTTATTGATATTCTCATTTGGTTCATTACAATTTACTCAAGTCTAGTAACAGACACAGTATTTTTTTTTCTTTTTTCTTTTTTGTATCCACTTTTTCTTCTTATTTTCTATTTTTCTCCCATCCCAATTTCGCCTCGCCAATTCTCCCTTCAATTCTTCCCTCCCCTGTCTCGAACATTGCTAGACTATGCCTCCCACTGGTCAACTGCAGTGAGGACCAAGCCTTGCATCACGTGTCCCCTCCGCAAGGCCAGATTAAGACTTCAGAGGCCCATGGGCCAGATTCTTGTGGAGGCCCCCTCACACACACATACACGTGCACACACGCACAGTGGCGTTTTTATATGTCACTTTAAAAAATATCTAAAATATTTAGAAGTGGTGGGCTCTGAGGGCCAAGCTAAAAGGACTTTGATCACCCCTGCCCACTTTGACAACCTAGGATGGCTTAGAGTAGACGACAGAGTACAGCAACTTGCAATGGGCCTGGTCTACAAGATACACTACACGACCAAGGTACCCATGTACATGTCAAAATACTTCCCAAAGGTCAGTGAATATCACGATCACAACACCAGAGGGAGCTCCACAAATCATGTTAAACCCAGATTCGGCTCAAACAAGGGACTAAACACGTTTCGCAATTATGCCACATCAATGTGGAACGCCCTTCCCAAAGCTGTAAAGGAATGTGAATCACTACCCACTTTCAAAAACACTCTCAAAGAACACCTACGGGAGACTGCAATTCGAAACTGGCCCCTGTAAATGTCCTAACACAACCCCCTCCAATGTACAGTAAATTACCAAGTATGGTTTTGTCAATATTCCAATGTACAGTTTTGCTTGTACAGTTGTACAGTGTCCCCCACCCACCCAGCCCTCCCACCCACCGAACCACCTCCAATGTACAGTCCCCCCCCACCCCCCCAACCCCACCACACCTACCCAACCTCCTCCAATGTACAGTTTCTACATCAAATGTATATACTCTCTTTTCTGGACTCTTTTCGTATCACAAACATTACTGTATTTGCAAATCTGGTATGTCATAAATGTATAGATGTAGCAGTACTGTCTATCTGTATGTCATGTATGTCATATATGTTATGATGAATTGAAAATGGGGGACCCTGATGTAAACAAGACAAAAGTCTTTCTCTGGTCTGCATCCCCTTAACAATTATTGAGCTGTACTGTACTGTACTGTACCCATTCTACAATCTGTTAATAAAGTTTTCAATCAATCAATCGAGAAGAGAAAAGAAACACATCATGTTTAGATGGGGGGATGGCGCCATCCTCAGGAAGAAAAAAAACATGCACACACTTTGGAGACAAGAATATAATATTAGAATAGTAAGCTTACTTTTACGTGAATGTCGATTTAAATTATAATTAGGGAAGGGAGGGGGTTGAAATGTGTTTTTGTCCTGTGTTACTGTCTGTGAATGAATGAATTAATGAAAATTGTATTTAACAGATTGCAGAATGGGTACAAATAATACAGTACGGCTCAATACACACAATTGTTAAGGGGATGCAGACCAGAGAAAGACGTTTGTCTTGTTTACATCAGGGTCCCCCATTTTCAATTCATAGTGACATGTATGACATCATGACATTTATGGCATAGGGACATACATGACATACAGGTATATAGTACTGTTACATTTGTGACATATATGATATGCAAATATGCAGTACTGTTACCCATAGATCCTGACAGAGAGTATATACATATGATGGGGAGGGGACTGTACATTAGGAGGGGGTGGGTGGGTGGGAGAGAAATATACATACGGTGGGGAGAGAATATATACATTACATACGGTGGGGAGGGGACTGTCTATTAGGTGGGGGTGGGGCTGTATGTATGTATGTATGTATGTATGTATGTATGTATGTATGTATGTATGTATGTATGTATGTATGTATGTATGTATGTATGTATGTATGTACTGTATGTATGTATGTATGTATGTATGTATGTATGTATGTATGTATGTATGTATGTATGTATGTATGTATGTATGTATGTATGTATGTATGTATAAAAGAAAAACAATACAATAGAAATATTGACTGACGTTTCTTAGGCGACTCTTTCGAAGTTGGTTAAGGTTAGAGTATGGAATCAGGGCTGGTGTTCTATCGCCCTGCTCTAAGACAAACTCTAACCTTAACCAACTTCGAAAGAGTGCCTAAGCTTAACCGGTGAAAGAAAGAGGCGTCACACGATTGGCGCTACCAGAAACGTCAGTGGCCAATCAGAGCGCAGAATGCGGAACTGGAAATCCGTTGGTAAAAGTATTCAGGCGTCGGGGCTGGGATGTGGAGATGCACGTTTTGACTTTTTATTGCTGTTTTTACCTCAAACGGAAAACCTCAAACTCTTATGAAGAGGAGAAAAAATACTCAAGATTAGCCACTTGCAGACGGCAGGGTGTGACGTACTGTATATTTTTGTTGATTAAATATTTTAGTTGATGAAATATGTTTTCATTTCAGTGTCACAGTATGACATCGATCTCCAAAATAAGAAAAAAAATTTAAATTAAATGTGGGGCCTCTAGTGACGAGGGGCCTCAAAAAAAAAAAAAAGTAAAAAGAAAAATAATAATAATTTGGGGCCTCTAGTGACGAGGGGCCTCCAAAAGGCCTCTAGTGACGAGGGACCTTCAACATTTTTTTAATTTTAAATAAAAAAAAAATAAAAAAGTGGGGCCTCTAGTGACGAGGGGCCTCCAAGAAAATTTAAATAAAAAAAAAAAAATCTTTTTTTGGGCCCCTCATCACTAGAGGCCCACGGGCCGCGACCCGGACAGCCCGGTCGTTAATCCGGCCCTGCCCCTCCGGTACACAAAGAGGCAGCTGTCGCATCTTTTCACCTGAACAGCGCAATCTCTCAGTGGCGAGGAGTAACGCGTGGGAGGCTCACGCTGCCCCCGATACTTCCTGATTCTGCTGTACAGGCGCACCAACCGACCTGTAGGAGTCGCTGTCCACAACGTCCAATCCCCACCCACCGGCTTTCCCATCTTCTAACACTGCCAATTGTGTTAGTATAAACGACCGGCCAAGCCGGTAGCAATGCAGAGAGCTGGGCTCGATACCAGCATCTCCTGCGTTAGTGGCGAGCGCCTTGCCCACTGTGCCACTCAGCCGCCCCAGGCACAGTATTTCTGACACTGGGAATACATTCCCTGAGATCCATAGATTTCCCCAGAATCAGATACCAAGAACATGCAAATGGGCCATATTAAAAAAAAGTCTGTAAATGTGTATTCTACATTCTTATGGAATGAATGACATTAAAAAATATTTTACGAATAGATTTAAACAAATATTTTTTATTAATTTTGAGTTAATTTTCATGTGTAACGTGTAATTAATTAATCTAATTAACGTGATAAACTGACAGCCCTAATATAAAAAAAAGGAACGGCCTGGTAGGTTATATGTAGTGCGTATGTCGTTGAATGATCTTAGGCCATTATTGCCCCATATGTCCAGTGGTGCAGTGCTCATGGGGCGCGGTAGCATGCTGTTCCACCTCCTTTCTGAGCAGAAGCACGTGCACGTACACAAAATGCCTTCCACAACTTGCACTAGACTCGTCGTGCCGTGCGCCAAGTAACTGGCTACTTGTCTTTGCATAACAATAGCATAGCAATAGCATAACAAAGAACGAGAAGAGCAAAACCAAAAGCCAAGCCCTGTACCAATTGGTGGGGGTTTGCTTGAGCTGTGGAACCTCTCACTATGTGACAAATGGTCCCGACTGGAAGGATGAGACATTTCTTAAGTTGTGCTTCAGAAGGAAACTGTCCTCCTCTGGAAGATAAGGGTGTTGTACAGAGGGCTAACATTTTCAACAAAGGCAAATATTGATTAAATAGATTAAATAGCTTTGATAAAGCATACTGTACCCATTGGTGGGGGCTTGCTTGACTGTTTTGAAACCACTCTGTTGTGAAACAAATTACAAGTTACATTGTTAATTTAGTTTGTATTTACTTTTCTAGATTAAGTTAATTCAATTAAAGAAATTGTAACTACAATTACATTTAAAACATTGTTTGTTGTCAACCATATCTGTTGACAATATAATTTCTTTATATATTGAAGGCTACATCCTGCTACCTTTTTCAGCTTCTCTATTTCAAGGCAATATTTACAAAAACTAAACTAAAACTAGTAATTTCCTATACAAACATGTGTCCTACTATTTATGCACATAATAATCATAATGCTGGTCGGAGCTGTTCTGTGAGAGGGAGCATTTATGCGCATGCGCATGTGACGTCATTAAAAGACAGTGCAACCTCTTATGAAATCAGCATTGCACCACTGCATATGTCTGACAGAATATATACTCCTTGCTCCCCCTCATCCCAGTCTCCGCTCCTCTCACTCATAATCTCAAACCATTATTTCTACCCCCTGTTGGGTGTGACTGGCTGCAACAGATCTTCCGGTTCCCAACGTCACCTGACCTTACACAGTGAGCACCTCTTCCCTCCTGAGGGTAGAGAAGCGTTATTTGTAAACCTAGCCGCATTTCTGGCAAGACGCTCTCTAATTGGCCGACGCCTGTTTCTACACTGGTTAAGCTTAGGCACTCTTTCGAAGTTGGTTAAGGTTAGAGTTTGTCTTAGAGCGTGACGGCAAGTTCTTTCAACGGTTAAGCTTAGGCACTCTTTCGAAGTTGGTTAAGGTTAGAGTTTGTCTTAGAGCGTGACGGCAAGTTCTTTCAACGGTTAAGCTTAGGCACTCTTTCGAAGTTGGTTAAGGTTAGAGTTTGTCTTAGAGCATGGCGATAGAACGCCAGGTAGTTTGCAGGCTGTTTGACGTGGAAATGGGCAAAGACACAGCTCGTCACGCGATTGGGCAAACGTGTCAGTGGCCAATCAGAGAGCGTCAGTCAGTGCCAATCAGAGAGCGTCTGCCAGAAATGCGGCTAGGTTAAGAAATAACGCGGTAGAGAAGCCCTTCAACAGCGAAAAGGATGTTCTCCCAGTACCATATTCACATGCCCACTGTTCAACCCCCTTGCCTTTGGTTAGACGGCGTTATGCAATCCTGTCCATTGCCCGACTGCAGCGGTGGTTGTGATTTCTACTGTGGGAATACAGTAGGTGAGGAGAGGCGTGAAGAATAGCGAGCTGGAGATATTATGCCAACACGGCCAACAAAGCCCTAACACGGTAGGAGGCGACACAGAGAATCTGTCTGCTTGGGCGTTTATTCACTGTGCTGGTTCATTCAGTGTTTCCAGCAGGAGTCTGATGATGGGAGAGTTTGGACATTGATTTCTACAGGTTTTGTTTCTTGTCACAGAGCTCACTCTATCCAATGCTGTATATTATCTTTAAACCGGCTGGCGATAATGCTCTGGAGGATATGCCTTGGCACCATTTCAAAGAGCCTTCATAAAATGATGATATCAACATAATCTAATGAAATGTACAAATGTATTTGCTATAGTTGATTTTTTTTGGTATGCAAGATTCACATTTAAAATGATCAATTGTAATTTTAATTATATTAAGACACTATGTTGCATCATCATCCATCGAGGTTGCTGAATCTAGGGATGTATTGGGAAAGTGACTTAATTAAGTAAGACTTACAGAGGCTGTTGTGTGCATTGTGTTTCCAAACTGATGAGTCATTCTAATATACGTTTTCTGCATTTGCAGTGCCAATTAATTCTATAATGATTATGATGAGTGCAGGACTCCATGGAAGAAGAGATCTTGTATCTCAATGGGACATTCCTGGATAAATAAAGGATAAATAAAATTGATATTGAAGCATATAAAAAAATGCATTCATAAAGCCAGTAGGGTTTGATATTTGTGATGTTGATGTCATTTTACTTAAGGGGAATTCTGGATTTTTTTTTTTACCGGTTTCCATCATGTGGGGTTTAAATGAATAATAAAAACAATTTATTTTGTAATTGGTCCAGTATTTAGTGAGATCGCTTCAGCCGGCAGCTGCAAAACTAACTGCAATGTAATCACACAGAGCAAATATGCACGTCAAGAGCTCTTTCAGTCTCTTCTATTTATTGGTTCAAACAGGAGTCTAGCTCTGAAATCCTGTGAGGCGTGGGTTATGTGCAGGACGAGCACAGTGGAAACCGCACCCCTTCTCTACGCCTGTACATCACAGTCGCCAGAAAACACCTCTACATTTCTAAGAAACAGTGGCGGATTCAGGCTGTTTGAAGGGCAGGGGGCGAAAATAAAAAAAGGGCACCTACTGCACAACATGGGACCCCATCAGTAAGCAAAAAGCTATGATGCGTCATGTATGATGAAATAGTCTTAATCCTTGATTAAGATTAACATTAGAATAACATAGACAATCCAGATTAATAGTATAACCACACCTCTATGATAAAAACACACAGGGAACAATACACCTTTAACATTTTTATTTCATAAAACAGTTTAACAGTTAAAGTTAATTCGAGTGCCGTTGAGCTTCTTCCTTTCTTTCTCCTCCCCTTCTCTCCTCATGTCCTCTCCTCCTGTACTCCCCCTCTCCTCTCATTCTCTCCTCCTGTCCTCTCCTCCCCTTCTCTCATCCTATACTCCCCTACTCTCCTCCTGTACTCCCCTTCTCTCCTCCTATACTCCCCTTCTCTCCTCCTGTACTCCCCTTCTCTCCTCCTGTCCACTCCTTCTCTCATTCTGTCCTCTCCTCTCCTTCTCTCCTCCTGTCCTTTACTCTCCTTCTATCATCCTGCCCTCTCCTCCTGTCCTCTCCTTCTCTCCCTCTCTTTATCTCCCTCCCCCTCCCTATCTTCCCCATTCTCTCCATTAAACTTACTATATTGTACCACCTGACTCCTCCCTCCTGCCACCCTCTGTCCTCTATCACCTCTAATGAAAATATGTTGGTTATTTTCATGGACAGATTTGTATGTGCTGGCTCTCCATTGCTGCAATGGAAGGGAGATGGGGGTGGGGGAGTCATAGCAGAATTAGTCTTTTGGTCCTCTGTTTATATAATTATGTCAATGACCTCATTATGATCAATTGGGATATCCCTCTCAATTGAAAGCAGCATAAGATCAGAGAGCCTTTTTTCCCCACATCGGTTTCTGAGCTGGGTTTTGATCAGCTTAAGTTTAGAGAATGATCGCTCTACTGAAGCAGTTGTCACTGGTATTGTAGCATATGTTTTGAGGAGCATGGTTATATTTGGGAAAACAGATTCCACATCATTGTCTTTAAGGCACTTAAGCGCACCTTTGACATTGTTGGAGGGGAGAGCATATGAAGAGTGGAATACCTTGAGTTCGGTGACAACATTCTCTTCCTCTACATCATAAAACTGGCACACATGTCTGACAGATACAGCAGCTGTGTCGTTTGTCATGCCCGTCCAGTGACTTGAGATGGTAAGGCAGTGAAGACCTAATAGGATTGACCCAGTAGGCGTGTCATCCTTCCCTTTGAATCTTCGGTGTAGCTCATGGGAGACTATGTCAAGAAAGGTAAAGAACACCTTTCCCCGGTAGTGCTCCTCCAAGTCTTGGACTTGGTAGTCCTCTGTAGCAGATTGAGAGCTATACCTGTACCTTTGAGGTACCTTCCTGCGTCTTGTTTGTCCAGGTATTTCTTCTGGCACCTCAATGCCTGCTGCCTCTGCTTGCCCTTTTGCTTTTGAGAAAAGGACCTTGAACTCCTCATCCTTCCTCATTGCTTTCACTCTTTGTATGACTCCCTCCACACTGGTGTATGATGCTGACAAGTCAAGGTCTTTTCTCTGAAGTGAAGCAGATGTGATGGCAGTCTCATTGAAGACAGGTGTGGCAATCTCTATGCATAGCATAAATTCAAAATCTATGCTACGCAAGAGCATCCGGGCATCACCTGCTGCAGAGTCTGGTGGATCACTATCAGCCATGTTCTGAAGCAGCTTCACCACAGCAGAAAGGACCTTCTTCAGGGATCTCAGAGCATCTTCTCTACACGCCCACCGTGTGTCAGACAGCCTTTTCAGTTCACAGACTCTTTGGCCAGGGTACATGGTCTGTTGCATTTTCACAAACGCAGCGTGGCGTTTTGGAGATCTGGATATGAAAGTGTACAGATTTTCAACTAAATAGAAAAACCGAACAAAATGCTGGCTTGATTTGGCACTCTCCACCAAAACCAGGTTGAGACAGTGGGCATGGCAGTGCACGTATAAAGCTTTCTCATTGTGGCTCTGAATTCTCGACAGCAGACCGTTGTGGCTTCCGCTCATATTTGCGGCTCCATCGTAGCCTTGGCCTCTGATGTCTTCCACTTTTAATCCATTCTCCTCAAGGAATGTCATCACAACATTCTCCAATTCGTTTGCTGTTGTTCCACTCACATCACAAACTTGTAAAAATCTCTCCTTGATTTCCATCTGATGGACAAAGCGAACAACAAAGGACACTTGTTCGACATGAGAAACATCAGTTGTCTCATCCAAGAGAATGGAAAATATTTTGGAATCTTTCATTTCTTTGAGAATTACTCTTCTGACATAGGTGGCAAGGGCACTGATTATGTCATTCTGTGTCTTGTAGGACAACAGTGATGTCTGTGGTTTTTTCTGTTGAGACTGGATGTTATTGATTTTATCAAGGTGCATTTTGATGGTGGAGTCATATTTTGCAAGTAGCTGTACAAGTTCAAGGAAATTCCCTTTGTTCAAAGATGTACCACTTTCATCATGACCCCTGAATGCCCCATCTTGCAGTGCAAGATACAATGTGATGTCTACCAGTCTTGTCATTAGCTCCCTGTTTCTTTGTCGTTCCTGTTCTTTTTTGGCTTGGTCTTCTACGTCTGCCCTCCTGAAAGCCTCTTCCAGTGGTCTCTGTTTGAAGTTGCTCCATCTTACCATGCCGTGGGGCACATGGTCAAGTTTAGACCATTGGAAGGGTACCAATGGGCACGTCCTCTCATTTTCAACACTCAAAAAGGGCATTTTAGCGCAATGTTTTCAACTGTGGGGGCACATGGTCACGTTTAACCATTAGAGGGGCACCAATAGGGCACGTCCTCTAATTTCTTTCACTCAAAAGGGCACTTTTGCGTGATATTATTTAACCGTGGGGCACATGGTCAAGTTTAGACCATTGGAAGAGCACCAATAGGGCACACCTTCTATTTTTCGCCACTCAAAAGGGCACTTTAGCGCATGTTTTTCAACCGTGGGGGCACCAATAGGGCATGTCCTCTCATTTCTTTCACTCAAAAGGGCACTTTTGCGTGATATTATTGAACCGTGGGGCACATGGTCAAGTTTAGACCATTGGAAGAGCACCAATAGGGCACACCTTCTATTTTTCGCCACTCAAAAGGGCACTTTAGCGCACGTTTTTCAACCGTGGGGGCACCAATAGGGCACGTCCGCTCATTTCTTTCAATCAAAGGGGCACTTTTGCATGATTTAACCGTGGGGCACATGGTCAAGTTTAGACCATTGGAAGAGCACCAATAGGGCACACCTTTTAATTTTTCCCCACTCAAAAGGCCACTTTAGCGCGCGTTTTTCAACCGTGGGGGCACCAATAGAATAGAATAGAATAGAAATACTTTTATTATCCCGTGGGAAATTAGACACTGCAAATCGCTCAACATTTAAACATTTAGACAGGACAGGTCACAAATTAGAATAATAACACAAATCAAGTTGCCTAGGATAAGAGTAGAGTAAAATAAAATAGGATAAAATGAAATGAAATAAAATATACAGAAATAAATACAGTAAGAATATACTGAGCATACTGAGCATGGGGTAAACAATTTGGTCAATATAATTATAATTTAAATCTAACTAAATGAAATATGAAATATATATTCCAGTATTCAGTGTAACTAGGTGCTGTATGCTTTAGGTAGTGTATTGTCCTCCTTGCACTGAACATGCTCCTCCTGTCAGCCAAGTCTGTGTATAGGGGATGGGTGGGGTTTTCCCTGATGGCCTGGACCTTAGCGAGGCTCCTCCTCTCCGCCACCCTCGCTAGAGAGTCCAGCTCAACCCCAACCACGCTGCTGGCCTTCCTGACCAGCTTATCCAGCCTGGTTGTGTCCACTGATCTCAGTCCGCTGCCCCAGCAGGTCACAGCGTACAAGAAGGCGCCCGCCACCACCGACTCAACATCCTTGTACAGACATTGAAGGATCTCAGCCTTCTGAGGAAGTAGAGTCGGCTCTGGCCCTTCTTGTATAGTGCTTCTGCATGTTTTGACCCGTTCAGTTTGTTGTCGATGTGCACACCGAGGTATTTGTACACCTCCACCATGTCCACATCAACTCCCCTGATGGAAACGGGGGTCACGGGTGCACTCCTCCTCCTCCCCAGCTCCACAACCAGTTCCTTGGTCTTCGCCACATTTAGCTGCAGGTGGTTTATGTCGCACCATGTGACAAAGTCCGCTACCAGTTCCCGGTATTCCCTCTCGTCACCGTCCTTTATACATCCCACTATCGCAGAGTCATCAGAAAACTTCTGAAGGTGGCAGGACTCTGACCGATAGTGGAAGTCGTTGGTGTAGACAGTGAAGAGGAAGGGAGAGAGGACTGTCCCTTGCGGGGCCCCGGTGTTGCTGACCAGTCTGTCTGACACACAGCTCCGTAGGCGCACGTACTGTGGTCTTCCCGTCAGATAGTCCACAACCCAGGACACCAGGGGGGCCTCTACTTGCATCGCCTCCAACTTCTCACCCAGTAGCCCAGGCCTTATGGTATCGAAAGCACTGGAGAAGTCAAAGAACATGATTCTCACAGTGCTCCCCGGCTTGTCTAGGTGAGTGTAGGCTCGGTTCAGCAGGTAGATGACAGCATCCTCTACCCCCAGTCGGGGCTGGTAGGCGAACTGGAGTGGGTCTAGGTGGGGTTTGGTCACCGGGCGGAGTTGCTCCAGGACTAACCTCTCCATGGTCTTCGTTATATGAGAGGTTAGAGCCACCGGCCTGTAGTCCTTGGACGTGCTGGGACGCGGGCACTTGGGGACAGGGACCACACAGGAGGTTTTCCACAGTGTCGGGACTCTCTGCAGCCTCAGGCTCATATTGAATATGAACTGGAGCACATCACACAGCTGAGAAACACAGGTTTTGAGTACCTTTGGGCTCACCCCATCAGGACCTGCAGCCTTGCCTGCATGTAACTTGCTCAGCTGTGTACTCACCTGGTCTGCAGAGAGCCATACTGTGGGGGTTTCAGGTGTTGGGGGGGGGGGGGGGGAGCGGGTCTTCAAGACAGGCTGCACCAGAGATGGGGGGCGTGGGCAGTTGGGGGGATGGAGGGGGGGGGGGGGGTTGCTCGTGTTGAAGGGCTGAGAGGTGTGGGGGTGGGCAGGGCAACTGAAGTGTCGGTGGGGGGGGGGGGGGGGGGGGGGGCAGACTCGCCGGGGCCGCTGAGTCAAACCTGTTGTAAAACAGGTT
The DNA here is from genome assembly GCF_963971535.1 of Notolepis coatsorum. NCBI lineage: Eukaryota > Metazoa > Chordata > Actinopteri > Aulopiformes > Paralepididae > Notolepis > Notolepis coatsorum. The sequence continues at coordinate 4,118,403 of NC_140173.1, read as the reverse complement.
TAGCTCATTAGCCCGGGCCACATCTCCATCCACTCCCTTTCCCCCCGCTGGTTTGATGCCGGTTATTGTCTGCATTCCAGACCACACTTGCCTGATGTTGTTGTTCTCCAGCTGCCCTTCCAACTTCCTCCTGTAATTATCTTTGCCCTCACTGAGTTTAATTATCAGACGCCCCTGAACTCGTTTGACCGCCTCCCTATTGCCTGCGTTGAAAGCCCTCTTCTTCTCGTTCAGAAGGGCTTTGATGTCCTTAGTGACCCATGGTTTATTGTTAGGGTAGCAGGTAACAGTTCTAGATGGAACATTGGAGTCCACACAAAAGTTGATGTAGTCTGTGATGCACTCTGTGAGCCCATCGATGTCCTCTCCGTGGGGCTCACACAGTGCCTGCCAGTCTATGACCTCAAAGCAGCCCTGTAGTGCCTCTTGAGCCTCCTCCGACCACCTTCTTACAGTTATTTTGGTCGCAGGCTGTCTTCTGACCAGAGGCACATAACAGGGGTTGAGGTGAACCAGGTTGTGGTCCGACCGGCCCAGCTGTGGTAGTGGTGAGGAGCTGTATGCCTCCTTGATGTTGGCATAAAGCAAGTCCAGGGTCCTGTTCTCCCTGGTGTGGCAGCTGACATATTGTTTAAAGTTTGGTAGTGATTTGTCCAGTTTTACATGGTTAAAATCCCCTGAGATGAGGATTAAAGCCTTCGGGTGTTTCGTCTGAAGACGTGCAATTGCGCCGTGCATGACGTCACACGGGGCCGTCGGGTTTGCCGAGGGGGGGATGTAAACGGCCATCATGATAATGTGGGGGATTTCTCTTGGCAAATAGTATGGTCTGAGTCCTACAGCTAACATTTCTATATCCGGATCACAGTGTCGCTCTTTGATCGTAATGGGTTACACCATCTCTTATTAATAAATAAAGCAAGCCCCCCTCCTTTACGCTTGCCGCTCCCGCGGTTGCGATCAGAGCGCACAATCTGAAACCCGTCTATAGAGACATTGCTATCGGGAATATCTGTGTGCAACCATGTCTCAGAAAAAACACATAATGCTACATTCACGGTATTCCTTCTGACTGCCGGTAAGCACGGCCAGCTCATCCATCTTGTTTGCCAGAGACCTCACGTTGCCCATGACGACGGAGGGGAGATATGGTTTAAATCTCCTTCTCTCTCTCCTCGCTTCAGCTCTCTTCTGTCTCGCACGTCGCCCTCTTCCTCGACATCCCCGAAAGCCACCGTTAGTCCTTAGTATCTCCTCCGGGAATATGTTTGATAACTCCGGGTTGGTTAGCTGGCTGTAGCGCGCAGACTGGTTGCATAGCGACAACAGCTGATCTCTCGTGTAAACAAAGGACGCTCCGGTCAGCTGTTGTCCGCTCGAGAGTTGAAAGAGTAGTTCCCCCATCAGCCAGATGGACAAAAACTTTTCTAAAACTATTCTAAACTGCATGTCTAGAAGGGCACGACTTAAATAAATAAGGACTAGTGTCCAGGTAAAAAGAATATGTACAATAAAGACGTAGAACTTGACAAAAAGTGCAAAACTGGTAGAGCGATCTGCAGCAGCGGCCGTCTCAGGCGACGCATGCGCACATCCTCTAATTTCTTTCACTCAAAAGGGCACTTAAGCGCACGTTTTCCAACCGTGGGGGCACCAATAGGGCACATCCTCTAATTTCTTTCACTCAAAAGGGCACTTTAGCGCGCATTTTTCAACCGTGGGGGCACCAATAGGGCACATCCTCTCATTTCTTTCACTCAAAAGGGCACTTTAGCGCGCATTTTTCAACCGTGGGGGCACCAGGGGGGGGGGGGGGGGGCGGTCCGCCAGTGCTAAGAAACATTTCTAAGAAATCGGGACATCCAAGACCAACATTTTTGAGAAAATACTCCATGGACTGTTCTCCCCTGCTCTACCTCTCCCTGTCCCTGTATGTTTGTTCCTTGTATTTATTTCCCTTCTCTCTCTCTCTTGCTATCTCTCTCTTCCCTTCTCTCCCCCGCTCTTCGTCATGTTCCCCTGTTAACGTAAGGTTATGTATATAACCAAGTTATATGAATTATGGTGACGCTCAGCATCAGTTGCATATATCTCGCTTCAGTGGATATGCACTGAATACATTTCAAAATGTACCTTTACATACTAACATCCGTCTGACCACACCCCCATCTGCTGCCTACATAAGCAGGGGTGGGGCAACACACTCATCTCCTTCCCAACAAATGTCACCACAATGAAAGATCAAGGGCCGCAGCGGCGTCCTGATGCTGAGCGTCACCATAATTCATAGAACTTGGTTATATACATAACCTTACGTTCTATTTCAGCTCCGCTCAGCATCAGTTGCATAACAGGAGCTGAGCGGGAGCCAAAGCTCGACAAATGTACCCTGCTGAGGCCCCCCACAACCATCAGACCAGGGAGGATCGAGCCCCCGACCCTCCCTAATGGAGGGATACCCTCCCTATTGGAGGACGGGAGGGAGACGGATCCGACCGTGCGAAGAGGAACTCAAGCAACTCAACGCACAGGGTGAGCAGACCGTGGCTTGACCCCACGACTACGCACATGCACAACCCGCATGCCACCAGGGAACGAGCGGAAGGAACAACCCTCGTTACTGCCCCCAAAATCACGGGATCAAGAGCAAACTCAACCCCATGGCAAGGCCGTAGCAGCGGAGCGCGAAGGAAGACCCAGACCCACTGAAGGGACTGGATCCCCTGGAAAAAGGGGGCCCGGAGAGGTCAATGACGCCAGGCATCAAGACCCCACCAGGCGGTCACTTAGTGACACCGCCCCCCACATCGCCAGCGTATTCGGACAGGGCCCCTCCAAGAGCGGGCCCTTTCCCCCCAATAGTACACCGCCTGGTACACTGACCCTGCAACACAGGCAGTCAGCATGGCCGTAAAGCACTCAAAAAAGTTAACCAACGGAAGCAGGCAGCGCACCGGGGAAACCAGGCAGCAGGCTGTAGACCTGAGCCTGGAGCCTTGCGGACGAGACAGGCGCCAAAGGGGTCAACTGAAAACAGCCCCCCCGGCGGAAGGGGCATATGCTGGCGTTGTTGAGCACCATGACAGCCTCCATTAAAAAACACCACCCAGAGGGTCGAGGCAGAGAAGGCTGACACGATTGGCAGACGTCATGAACATGCAGGGGCACACTCAACCGGGTAACCCGGGAGTTGACTCTGCTCCAACACACCAGGGAATCAACCACCCTCTCGGTATACAGACGGTGGTTGTTCCTATAACCCCTCAAGAAAAAACTCCAAAAAACACCTGCGGGTATACACTGGCTATACCGCAGTACAAGTGTTTCAGTTTTCAAAAAAGGGTTATTCCAGGCCTACGGGTCGACGAAACATTACTTCGGACCGGGCCCGGCGGGTCGGGAAGCACACAGGGTTACCAGAGGAGGTACAAAAGACCACCCCAACAGCCCCCTCTTCGCCACGCGTGAGAGAGGAGCGAAAAGAATGGAGAACCAGCCCTAAGCTTACCGCACTTGGTATTCCCAGGCGGTCTCCCAACCAAGTACTAACCAGGACCGAACCTGCTTAGCTTCCAAGATCGGACGAGATCGGGCGCGTTCAGGTTGGTATGGCCGCAAGCCATTACGATAGTGCAGAGTACAACAAAGGGTCTCCATAACGCCTAACCCTGTGACACCCGGGCCGACCCGGCATTTTTCCCCCCGAAAAAAGCACAAGTCCCTCAGGGTACCAGAACAGCAGATCTGCATCCCCGGCGGACAATGGGTTAACTGACCTGGACCAGCGCGACCAGAACCAGTCCCGTGCCCTAACCACGCCGACATGCCCACTCCAGAAGAGGGGGTAGGTATGTGTGTCGATCTAAAACATGAAAAGAGGGCGCCACCCAGACGGTCCCATTTGTACCGCGCTCAGTGGCCCACCCCAAGGGCGTGAGACCCCTCTACCTATGTTCTGATCTATTCCGTTAACATCCCCCAGATATGAACGAGAATTCATCGAGACAACCTAGTAAATTGGCGCTCGGAAGAGACAAAACTCCATCCCAGTTGCCCTATAAAAACGCTGTTTTAATAACGAGCAACCAAGGCGCACTTAGCCCCCTGCGTGATTCTTAACAGAAACACCCCGAGCCAGCACTATGTATGCGTCGAGACCCAAACACATCAATGGATAGTCTAGCAAGACACCAGACATTGTTCCTCCAAGTCGCCTGGGAGAACGACACGGAGCCGTCGTGCTTCATGTTCCTTCCTCTTTTTATTTAAAAAAGAAAGAAACACAGACTGACATGAATCCCACGTGACGCAGCTGAGGGTAAAAATTGTTTACATTTTTACATCCCGCCACCCTCGCCACAGGGAGGAGACGGAAATCCCCAGAGAGACTTCCCACGCAAGCTGTATAGATTGAAAAGAATATATTGCAACATTGAGCTATATAACACTTGGGTTAGGGCTCTCCGAGGAGGAGGCACTGAACCAATACACACTCAATAATCGAATTGAATCGAATACACACACAATAGAGCAGAACTCCTTTTTGAAGTTCTACTCACCTTGACAATCTGAGGAGGAGGCTCTGAAACTCTGAGGAGGCTCCCTCACAGGGAAGGAGAGTCCGAACTCACAGCAGGCACTTCTCCCCGAGGAGGAGCTTCGTGAGGAGGAGCTCTGACAACTCCCTGAAACAGATCCATAACATGAACCTGAACAACCCCCGGAAGTCTTACCAACAGAGACGCGCTCAGTGACGTACTCTATGGCGGGGGAATTTCCGCGGTGCACACGCCCAATCTTCCAGGGCGTGGGACCAGGAAACTCCTCCCCCCCCCCCTCTTACCCTGTAACATGCCGAACAGCAACGTGACAGGAACCTTGAAGGACAGGAGGTTTTAACCCCTGACCAATCAGAAAAGGGGAGGAAAGGATTACCAGTTCACCCCTTTACGACCCCTCACCCATGATACGATGTAATGACAAGTAGAACATGACACAGTCATAGCCTGCTACATGAAGCATCGAACAGCCTCACATAGCTCATGTGATAACCTGCTACCTGAGTTTTACTAAGGAAAAACACAGAACAGAGAGGGCCCCTTTAAGAGCCCCGGTCCAGACTTACACATGTGCTTCTGTGGGCCAAACCTAACCCAGTTGTAGATCACAAAGACACACACAACCCTTCATCACAACAAAAAATGGCACAGTACACTCCTACTACAGAGGAACGCCATTTTTCATAATGAGAGAAGACAGAAGTCCTCGATTATGTATTGGCCACAGGCGTTGCTAAGCACACATGATAAGTGACCAAACAATCTTTTCTTTAGGAAAAAATTGTTTCTCAAGCAGAAAGCACAACCCCAGCAATTAAGCTGAGTGTTACATCGTATCCCCACAAACACAGTGACACAATATATTGTAAACAACATGTCTGAGAGGAGGGGGGGGGAAGCCCCGGGGAAACCGGGGGGATCACCCCTCCTTCCTTACCCTTGATACGACCAAGTTGAACAGGTAACCCTGTTAATATGTGAACACACTGTTCATTATCATTACAGGCTGAGAAAAGAATGCATTCCCCAATCACATGTCACTAAGCATAGCTTCATAGGTTAATTAACGCCCTTAGTTGTGAGTTCACGTTACATGAACACACATGTTCTCATCACAACTAACCAGATAATTTTTACACATGTAAACAACAACCCGATTTCTATGGAGAGAGAAGCTATACCAGTGACAAGACAATTCACACAACACGTGTCGTATCCTCAATGTATTGCAGCAACACACGTTTTGGAAAACATCGTTATTACAAAACATTTAGAAGGGAAGGAAAGAAGAAGAGTTTAAAGTCCGGTCGGGACTCCTACCCTGAGCGCAGGCCGAGAGAACTGCAATCTGGTTAACGGGACACCGAAGTCGAACACGGCATCTCCTGTGTTGGCGACGAGGGTAACGTCGCTGCGCCACCCAGCCGCTACGTTTCTCCATGTTGACGCAGTCCTCGCTGGCAGGGCTCCCGGTGTAGGTTCGACTAACATCCTCTGTCAAAGATGACGTCGTAGTCAGAGTGTTTAAGGCATGTTATAGTCATAGCAACGTTCAACAGTGTAGCATTAAGCTAACAACCGCTCTCGACTGATAGAAACAAGCTAACGTTTCCTAGCCTAGTGACACAACGGGCTAGCGCCGCAGCTAACAGCTGACTGGCTAACAGGTAGGCCACAACTAGCACGCAAGCTAAGCAGCTATCACCTGAACTGTACACAACGACATAACAAGCCACACTTCAGACAGGCCACCGTCTGAAAACCTCCTCATCCTTTAAACCTGTTCCACCCCAGGTGAAAATCTGCATAAAATGTATACCTAGGTAAATGGAATATTGCTCCACTTCTACAAGGGCTATTTGCATATTCTTGGTATCTAGGAACATCTATGGGCCTCAATGAATGTATTCTCAGTGTCAGAAATATTGTGTCTATTACTAGGCTTGCTTAAATTGTGATGAAACAAAGGAAAATATGAATTATGATTTTTCTTTTCATCTTTGACAGTGAATAAAACCATGATAATAATGACCAAACTTAATAAACTGCCACTGAGCTCATTCAGTACCCTCTTGAGATCATGTGTACAAAAGATCTAAGGAAATGAATAAAGGGAAGATGATCAAATTGAAGGTTTTGTATATACAGTACTGAATTCTCCCATCCGGATCAATGCAATTTGAAATATTATTATAGAATATAGAATATATGCTTATACATTACCTTATTATAGCCAATTCGCACATTTATATATATATACATATAGTATCTTTCAAATGGCCGAGTTCAATTTGGATATAGTATCACCAGGCGTGCATAATAACATATACTGATATTTAATGTAATCGACTGTACTTTTTTATTTCCCCCACAGTGTAACCATTTTGTAACTAATTTCAGATCTAATTCTTCCTACATGATTACAATAGTGTGGAGAAACTGACTGCGTTTCAATATTTGTCAAAAACGTTACCTTTTGTAGCTTATTATCGCGAATCATAACAATTATTGATATGATTAATTCAGAACGCTGAACTTTGAAACACCATAGTGGACCACAGGAAGTGTAGAACGGAGAAATTCCAACACTGAACGATAGCTAGCGATCCCCTCTTCAAAATGGCCGCAAAAAGATTCCAATTCCCATGGTTCAACATTTCCATTTCCGCTTCCGGGTCAAAAAACGAGTGGAAAATAAAAACTTAAAATGATATAAATACACTTTTAACCTATTGCTAAACTATTGCCAACCTAACGTTTTACATTCTACATGTATTTGTGACATAGTAGTGATAATAATACTTGAAAACGGTTGATTTTAAAATCACAAATTATTTTGCATCTTTATAAAAATATTAATATATGATAATAATGTCAAAAGGGGTCGGTACCAACCCTGTCGAGTGGAACAGGTTAAGAGAGAAGAGAAAAAGAAATGTCAACACAGTTTACAATGGTGATTTTACCAGACATACGGCGGAGCCAGCACAATTCCCATCTGGGCTGCAGCCAACTTGAACATGGATCTTCCGATAACGAACATCCATGCCCACATTTCCTCGGTTAGGGTGTACTTCCACTCAAGTGAGAGATGGGGCCTGCACGGGACAGAGAAGCATCCGCTTGTCCAGAGAATCCTGGGTTCACCAGGTCCTGGTCGCAGCCCACTAGTTGACCATCATGGGCTTCAGACCAAGATCCTCCGCCGTCGTCTAAGAGGCCGAACAGAGGACCCTAATCTGGGGCCGGCTTTCGTAAAAATGGTCAGCTAGCCCCCATTGCACTAACAGACAACTGGCGCTCGCAAGCAAAACATTACTCATCCAGGCTCGAAAACAACCAGTCCCTCACAATAGACGGTGCCTTCCATAGTCCAGCTGTATAACCGGAGGTTCAATTACCTATCCAGCCGCAGCAAGGAGGACTGCCGGTGGGGAGTATATCAGTGACGCGAGCCCCTAATACGAAAAAAACTGTGGAGATTTAGAATGATCATCATCTTCCAGACACTCCAGTGACGAAGATAATATCGCCGTATTTTCTCGAAACTAGTGAGAGAGAAAATAAAGATATAATGTCAACGTATCTCCTTGTTCTTCTGTTTTCCTTTCTCCAGCTAATACTTTCTTCCTCGCCAAGTGATTGGTATACAGGCACTATATTGTGGATGAAATTTGAGAAGGAGATGAGTGTGTGGCCCCACCCCTGCTTATGTAGGCAGCAGATGGGGGTGTGGTCAGACGGATGTTGGTATGTAAAGGTACATTTTGAAATGTATTCAGTGCATATCCACTGAAGCGAGATATATGCAACTGATGCTGAGCGGAGCCATAATGAAATAGAACTAGTGTTACTCTTATTGTCTTATATTAGGTTTACGGTTTAGTGTCTGTAGTCTGCTTGTTTTGTCCCAGTGTCTGGTGTTTGTCTTGTCGTCCATAGTTCCTTGTGTTGTTTCTTGTAGTTCTTTGTCAGTCTGTATCCCCTCCCAGTTGTCTCCAGTTGTAATCATCCCAGGTGTTTCTCGTTTGTCATTTGTTCCTGTTTTTTTAGTTCCTTGTTTCCTGTTCTCTGTGTTGGTCCATTATCTCTGTTACACTGTCCATGTTGCACTGTCCATGTTTTACGTTCCTTGTTTCAAGTAAGTGTTTCCCGTGTTAGATGTTAGCGTTTAGAGTTAATTATTATGTTTTCCCTTTCCCTTCTACCAGTGGTTACTGAGATGTTTTGTTTTTTTGTTCCCTTGTTCTGTTTATTAGTCTTGCTCATTAAAAACCCTTGGACTTGCTGCCCGCCTCCACTTGTCTGCTATTGGGTCCTATTACACCACCACACTGTGACAAGGTAGCACCACTTAGTTTACTTCCTGTTTGAGAAGAGATGTGTTACAGTGGAATGTCGTCCAACTGTGCAGGAGTGTGAGTGGAAACTTGGTGAGGTAGATTAGGTAGCGTTGTTGGGAGTACAGAAAGTATTGCATTATCTCTAAACGATACAAAACGATGGTTCGTGTTTGCGCATATCCAAAGTGTATACCAAGGAAATGTTGAGCCAAACGTCTTACAGTTTTTGTACCTTTGTTGGATAGGGACACGCTGAAAGTAGTTTTGCTACAAATGGATGAAAACACTCATCTGTACACTGCGTCTTGCAGACCATCTGGTTTGTAGCGGAAATTTTTACCCTGATGACTACTGCCAGTCCAAGAGAAGAAATACAATACCAAAGCACCTTTTCCTAAAGTAAAATGCTGTTCCAAGAGTGGAGAGACCTGCTGCAGACAAAGTGGAGGTAATGTTATTAGCTAAAGTTATTGTATTGACCTGGCATCAGTACACACGAAGGCGTGGCAGGATAATGGCAAAAACATCATTCAATAAGCAAGTAGTATGTACAAATTATCAACTGATCATGACGGATTATAAGATATCTATATAGATTAATTTCCCCTTCACAACCTCTTTTGTAAACATCAGAAAACACAGCCCCTGGGCGTAAATAGTGGAATGGATAAACAGAGACTGGAAGAAGCACTAACACAAATATCTATATCTGTAGGGATCCGTTGCATTATGTTGTCAAACACATATAATGACAATCTGAGCCTGTCAGTGGAAAAAAGAAATATATGGATGAACTTTGCTGTGATTGCATTGCAGTTTGTTTTGCAGCTGCCGGCGGAAGCAATCTCCCTCAATACTGGACCAATTACAAAGAAATGTCCTCTTTAATAAAGCCCCAATCAGTGATTTCTTTAACCATATAAATGTGGGGTACGTTCAGATACATTATTGGAGAGTTTGATCTGTAGATGGAAAATAAGGTCCTCAATAACCCATCATGAAGCAGAATATAGGTATGCAGTAATTGTACTCCAATGTTTACAAACATTACAGTAGTAATACAGTGTATCATTATTATATTATTCATGATCATACATTGTATTATTATTATTATTATTATTATTATTATTATTAGTATTGTTATTAATACTTGTATTAATATTATTATTATATACAACAATTTAATAAATTACATTATAATAATTAGTATAATTTCAAGAGCAGAGATATAATATACCCATTAGTTTACATTTGGATCACTGATTGGTGATCCAAATGATTGGTAATCCACTGAAGTCAAGGTTGGAATTAGCTTGAATCAGTTATCCTAGCCCTCAAAATAAATCTGCGGCCCAATTACAGATCATGGTGCAAACTATTTTGTCCGTATTTGTTTAAACCTCTACTCAACCAGGGGAGATTGGCTAAGCATGTGTGCGCAACACCCTGCTTCACACTCATACACACATATTATATATGTGTTATAAATGTTAGACACATTAACACCTGGGCGCTGCCTAGAACAACCACCGTCTGACACCCTTACCCAGGCCCGGACTGGCCATCGGGAGCACCGGGAGTTTTCCCGGTGGCCTGGCCTGCACAGATAAAAAAAAAAAAAAATTATATAATTTTTTTTTTTTTTTTTTTTGCCGGGCCATTGTTTTTAGTTGTGGCGGCGGCGCGGCGCGATAGTTAGATAACCTAGGTGGGTGGGGAACAACCAGGATTTCACTGTCTGCGACAGAGTTGGAGAACTATCTGACTCTCTCCCTCACGCAGACACACACACACACAATGGAGCCATGCTGCCGCTTGTGATTGGTGGAGGTGGGACCAGGCGATACAACTGATTGACAGCGGAGGCGGCGAATGGAATGGCAGACGGCACTCAGATGCAGAATAACAGCCAGGCAGTGAGCCAGGTAGTGAGGGACTCGGGAGAGATACAGTAGAGCGAAAGTCAATTAACGTTGATGTCAAGATGGACAGTGGAAGAAAGAGAAAGGGTGGAGGAGAGAGGGATAAAACAAAGAAAAAGAAAGGCCCTTACAGGAGAGAGTGGTTAACTGTATTATAATAGTAAATAGAAAAATATGTTGTGCTCTTGCTTTTTTCTTTTTGAAGGTGGAGAGAGTAGCATTTCTAGTGCCACAACAGTTTTATTTGAGGTCCATAACAGTACATTGTACTAAGCAATTGTTGGCTCATTAGTTTGTGATTCACATGCACTAAAATTCACCAGAATGCAGGAAATTAAGTCTTTGTAACAAAAAAAATCCTGGTGGGGGACCCCCAGACCCCCCGCTTAAAAAGTGGCCTGATTGGGGCTATATTTCGCGCTATATCTCCCGGTATGAATTATTTCCCCAGTCCGGCCCTGCCCTTACCTACTGATCAGCTCCACTGAAGCAGTTTAAGTTTACGTTTATTTGGATCCCCATTAGCCACAGCAGTGGCCTGGGGTCCATAACACATAAAATACAGTTACAGTATTTATACACTCACAACATTCGCATGTCATACAGACAATTAAAACAACAATAAATACTCCTAATCAAATTCATAATAAAATACAACAATACCTACTCCTAATCAATTCATAATACAATACAACAATACCTACTCATAATTAATTCATAATACAATACAGGATAATTTACTATTTAGCTTTTACATACATTATCTATGTTCATATCAACCAATAATACAATATTTTAATAATATATCCATATCAGACACATACCTTTTCATCTACGTATATCCCTATCTCTTTATCAGACACATACATTTTCATTTATGTACACACTATCTATTAGGGAATGTCAATTTATTTGGTTGAAAATGTTGTTTTACCAAGATTCTGAAACGACATTTACTATTCTCCTGCTTAACATGTCTGGGAAGTGCATACCACGGAACATGACAGTTCGCTTCATTGCATTCGACCTCACGTTTGGAAGTGTAAAACCTCGTGCAGAAGCATGTCTGGTGGAATGGTTGTGTCTGTCAAGACTTATAGATAAATTGTTATATAAAATTGAGGGGATCTTCGTAACAAGAATATTCCTAGTGAATACAAGGAGTGAGCAGAGGAACTTATGTTTGACAAGTAACCAAGTTAAACAACTGTGCATCGCTGCAACATTAGTCCTGTACTCACAGCAAAGCGCTATACATGCTGCTTTGTTTTGTACCATTGGGGGGCTTAAGTGCCTTGCTCAAGGGCATTCCAACAGTAGTGATATTCATTCACCTCCCCCCAACCATGTTTCCATACCAGTCCAGGGTTTCAAACCACCAACCTTCTTGTCACAAGCTGGCTTCTCTAATCTTTAGGCCACTGCTGCCTCAAATACAGAGGCGGAATGCACAGAGATGGACTTCATACGGTACGAGGATGCGGCTACATCCATCCGTCAATGAACGGACAGACATTTTACGGAAGGTGTTACTGTCCGGTGGTTTATCTTTAAATTACTGTAGAACCTAACGTAATCGTGCGTTTGCAGAAATAATATTTTTATAATATATTAAAATAATATATCCAAAAGTTCAAACCCAACAGTTCTCTCTCCAAACTTTTCTGTCTGTCAAAATGGGCACAAATCTGGCGGAGATGTACACGGCATCAACCCCGTCCCAACAAGCAGATACTCCTCACTGAAAATGTATTAAAAACCAGATGTAGTCAGACAAACACAATGGATCAATATGAATTGAAAATGGGGGACCCTGATGTAAACAAGACAAACATCTTTCTCTGGTCTGCATCCCCTTAACAATTGTGTGTATTGAGCCGTACTGTATTGTACCCATTCTGCAATCTGTTAAATAAAGTTTTCATTCATTCATCAATGTAGCCGCAGTCTAGGGGCGGATGAGTGGCGTAGCGGAGATTGCGCTCGTCACCAATGCAAGAGACTCCGGTCTCGACTCCCCGAGTCAGTGTTGCCTGCGGCTTGGGCCAGTCGTCATACTATCTCAATTGGCAGAGGTAGCGGGTGGAAAGTCGATGGGTGGGCATTGGACGTTGTGGACAGCGACTCCTACAGGTCGGTTGGGTGACGCCTGTACAGCACAGACAGGAAGCATCGGGGGCAGCGTGAGCCTCCCACGCGTTACTCCTCGCCACTGAGAGTCTGCGCTGTCTGGTGAAAAGATGCGACAGGCTGCCTCCTCCTGTACCAGAGGGGACACGTGATGCAAGGCTTCTATCCTCACTACAGCCGACCAGTGGGAGGCATAGTCTAGCAACGTTCAAGACATGGGTGGGGAGAATTGAAGGGGAGAATTGGCAATACGAAATTGGGATGGGAGAAAAATAGAAAAATAAGGAGAAAAAGTGGATTACATTTTTTTTAGCCGCAGTCTAAAACGCATCTTGTCCTGAGAGGAAGGTCTGAATAATGTTCATTAGAGAATGGTGGTCTTCACAGACTGAAGAAATTACACTTACAAAAAATTAAGATACAACGCAATAATGTTTCTTCCCTCATCTTCAGTCTCATTTGTCTCATGGTTTCCAGGTAGGGAGATGTGGTGAGAAGATATCAGGTGTCCGTGTCCCACACACTGCAACTGGGAACATTAATTTGGGTCACCCATGAAGGAAACCCTGTTTCTATGGCAACGGTAGACAAAGCATGTCATGCTTACAGTTCGCCTCCGAGGAGGATGCTGTCAGACGTCATTGTTGAGACATGTCTTTAAAACACTGTGAGATGACGACTCCTTCTCTAAGACGGTACAGTTCCAATAAGCTGGGCCCGTTTTATGAGAGTTTATATTTAGCACAGAAGCATAAGTAACTCTAAAGACATTTAAGCCCAAGAGATCCTAATTGGTTCACACAGACAGCCCACTATTTGCGCTGTAGCAAATGTAGTTTTAAAGACACCCATGTGGAGACCAATGATCGATAAGGAGCACTGTCTGAAGAACCCCTACTGCAGGGGTCGCCAATTAGGTTTTGCCGCGGGCCAGATTTTCCCCAAGCCGTTGCTTGGCGGGCCAGGATCAAAAACAATGGCTAATTTAATATACTGATATTGAAAAAAGACAAACGTTTTTCTCTGGTCTGCATCCCCCCAACAACCGTGTGCACTGCGCCGCACTGCACTGCACCCACTCTGCAATCCGCCAAACAAAGTTCTCACTCATCCATTCATTCATGAACAGCTCTCAGCTCTTGCAGATCAGCTTAACAATTGTGTGTATTGCGCCGTACTGTATTGTACCCATTCTGCAATCTGTTAAATAAAGTTTTCATTCATTCATTCATGAACAGCAGATCAGCTGTTGCAGATCACCGCGGCGGGTGATGAACAGATCAGAAGACAGAATGCATGAAAACACGACTCACCATACCTTGTTTGTTGTTCAGTCCTCCAAAATCCCTGCTAATGTTTGAAACATGTCACATATCCACTCGCCGCCCTCCAATTCCAGATTGGCGTTGAATGCAGCTACTTTATCTGCCAACTTGAACACAGTTGTAATAACAACCATTTCCTCGTTGTTGTTGTCGCCACATATTATGCAGAGAGGACGTCGGCTCGGCACGCAAGAATCACCGACCTGTTGCAATAAACCCGTATTTTAAGTATGGCTCCTGTTTATCACCGACCTGTTGCAATAAACCCGTATTTTAAGTATGGCTCCTGTTTATTAAAAGAAGCGTTATATTTCCCTGTTGCATTTCCCTATCCAAAGATGTTTGTTTTGTTTTTTAACACATTTTGTTACTCGCTCCATCTCGAACGCGGAAGTGAAAGTTCGTTAGGGACTATTCCATTGGTTCTCCCAGTCCACGTGACCATTTCTAGCATTTCAATTGGCTATAGTGCTATTGATGACTACTGGTAGATAGATACAGCTTCACAATAAAAGACACCCTGGCGTCCCGAGTGAATATTTCCTGCGCGTAAAATAAATATCATATTCTCAAAATAATCTGATGGGCCAGAAATTATTGCTGGCGGGCCAATGTCGGCCCGCGGGCCGCCTATTGCCGATCCCTGCCCTACTGTATTGAGTTTCCTCAGACTCACAGGGGAAGCAGGTCAGGAGCTGTAAAGGAATGTGAATCACTACCCACTTTCAAAAACACTCTCAAAGAACACCTACGAGAGACTGCAATTCGAAACTGGCCCCTACAAATGTCCTAACCCAGTTGTACAGTAAATGACCAAGTATGGCTTTGTCAGTATTCCAATGTACAGTGTACAGTGTCCCCCCCCTACCCAACCCCCCCCCCCCCACCTCCAATGTACAGCCCCCACCCACCCACCCAACCCCACCCCACCCACCCAACCTCCCCCAATGTACAGTTTCTACGTCAAATGTATACACTTTTTTTCTGGACACTTTTTGTATCACAAACAGTACTGTATTTGCAAATCTGATATGTCATAAATGTATAGATGTAGCAGTACTGTCTATCTGTATGTCATGTATGTCATATATGTTATGATGAATTGAAAATGGGGGACCCTGATGTAAACAAGACGAAAGTCTTTCTCTGGTCTGCATCCCCTTAACAATTGTATGTATTGAGCTGTAGGCTACTGTACTGTACCCATTCTGCAATCTGTCAATAAACTTTTCAATCAATCAATCAATCAAGCTTTTCAACATTGTGAATTCTATTCAACCGCACTGGAAAGAGAATGTGAGGGTGACAGTGGCTCAGGAGGTATAGCGGTCGTCTGGTAATCGGAAGGTTCCCGGTTCGATTCCTGCTCCTTCTGGGCAGCGTGTCGAAGTGTCCATGAGCAAGACACTTAACTCCCTAACTGCTCCCGATAAGCAGGTTGGCACCTTGAACAAAGTTGTAAAGCGCTTTGGATAAAAGCACTATATAAATGCACCATGTATCATTTACAAGCTGCCTGGTCAATCAATGCAATCGTCCAGATCACAACACGGGCATTTCTTCGAGAAGTCGTGTGTATCTTTCAGTTTTTCCCCCCGCTTGTGAGCAAAAAGCAAGCATCTAGTGCTCCGTGCCATCTCTCCATTAGGTGAGTAACCCCTGGCGCAGAGTATTAAGCGGATATTAATTTTCCCTGGGGCGCTTATTAAAGAGCAGCAAGTTAATGATCCAACTCCCTGACACATGGCCTTCAAGGACTTCTCAGTTGCGTTATCATGGGAGTCTCAACGTAACACGGTGTGTTTACAAGGACTCGCACAATTGGGACTCTGCATAAGGTACGCATGAGTGCACGTGCATACACACGTGTCATAACAAGACACTTGCACATATGCGCACACACACACACACAAAAAGGTAGGGCTGATTCGCCTTTCCAGTGAAATCATGCGGTGGTGTACGGTGCATCGTTACAGACAAGTGCGGGGAAGGCTGGCAGGGGGTCCAAAGTGAATAGAGGTGAAAATGGAATGATTTCTCACACTCGCTCTCTGACTGTGAGCAACGTCACTAAGAATTGACTTGTTCTACCCAATTAGACAGCCGAGGATCAGGACTCTGAAGAGCACAGGAAAAAGACAAAAATGAAAAGGGCTCCCATGAAAATGTGAATCATATTAATGGCCCCTTTTAGATTGCTCAGTACAGAGCAACTGGCTGCTGAACTTGCCAGGAAAATGGGAATATAGTGTTCTGGGTCTCTCACAGTGGTGGAAGGAGTACACGGTTCCTTTACCTAAGTAAAAATAGAAATACCCAGATAAAATAGTTATCTGGTAAAAGTAAAAGTCCTCCATTGAAAATTATACTTAAAAGTAGAGAAGTATTCAATATCGAATGTACTTAACTCATTCAGCGCCAACCACGTTATAATACGTGTTTGCTCGCCAACGCTTGGGCGTCAAACACGTAATAATATGTTTTTAGATCCTTTGATCTTTTTCCTCTGATCCCCGTTCTAAATCATCATCCGGATCATTCTAGCTGTCCCTGGCTCGTTTGTATACATTAGAATTGCAATGCCGATCGAATATCACCAGGTGGCAGTATCGCCTGTGTCTGAATTGGAAATTGCATTGGCGTGGATACACGTCTTCCTTTTCATTTATTTTTAGGGCTCCTCCTCCTGCTTGAACATAGATTCACATTGATCGCCTCGAAATTCCGTTGCCTAAGCGTATTTACCATCGAAAAGTGTATAGACATATACACTGGTAATCGCGATGGCGATGCGATCACTTGGAATTATTCTTTTTGGAATACCTTCTGGCTAAGGTAAGGTACAGTATATTCTATGTCTATTTTACCGAACCTGAAACAAAGACCTACAAAGAGCCCCTTTTGTCAACTCATAATGAAACTGGCTGACATCTCACACTCTGACATCACAACTAGCCAGCCTCAGAAGATTAGACCTAACCAAATTATAACCAAAGAAAAAGATAAATACATTACGTATTGGAATCAACTCACACAATCACAACACAAATTAGAAACCTATTTGGCCCTAAACAGACAGTATACTGTGGCAGACTACCTCAGCACAGTAACTAATAAGAATCTAAGAAAGAATCTGACAAGGTACAGACTGAGTGACCATGGTTTGGCGATAGAGAAGGGCAGACACAGACAGACCTGGCTGCCCAGAAAGGAGAGGTTGTGCTGTATTTGTGATGAGGGAGCCGTAGAGACAGAACTACACTTCCTAACACAATGTGAAAATTACAGAAATATTAGGGAGGAATTCTTTCCAAAAATTTAAATAATTTCCCCAGAATTCCAAAGTATGACAGAAGTGCAGAAATTGCCATTCCTCCTGGGGGAACAGAAATAATGTGCAGTTTTAGCTGCAAAATATGTCAATTCATGTCACAAGAAAAGGGACAACCAGTAGGACACATATACTGTATATATACATGTACCATGTTTTACTCACCGCACCATCTCCTTTATTTCTTTTGATCTTATATTGTTATGTTGTTTGCTGTTTATGTCATAATTGTGCTTTGGCAACATTTGTGAAATTTCATGCCAATAAAGCTTTTTGAATTGAAGAGAGAGAGAGAGAGAGAGAGAGATAGAGAGAGAGAGAGAGAGAGAGAGAGAGAGAGAGAGAGAGAGAGAGAGAGAGAGAGAGAGACCACGGCGGGTGGGTGTAGCATGAGAGAGACAGAGAGACACACACACACACCATGGCGGGTGGGTGTAGCATGAGAGAGACAGAGAGACACACACACCACAGCGGGTGGGTGCAGCACCAGAGAGACAGAGAGACAGAGACCACAGCGGGAACAGAATAGTGTTATGGTTTGTAACCGACCCCAATCGCACAACACAAGACAGGTATGAGAGTAAGCCAAAACAGGGCAAATATTTATTATAGAACAAAAAGCGGCACAGTCCCTTTAAGGGAAAACACAAAAACACTAGAGTCAAGGAAATATGGAAAATGCGGCACTGTGCCTTTAAGAGGCGAACAGGCTAAGGGACTAAGTCTAAGGGCCAGGGCTAAGGACCAGGGCTAAGTGTCAGGACCAGGACCAGGGGCACTGGAGAGGGGGACAGGGACAGAGGCCCGGAGAGGCGGGCTGGAGACAGGGACAGAGAACATGGTTAAGGCCTTGGACAGGGCGAGGGCCAGAGCTGCTTACAGGGATGAGGACAGGGTTCCGACGGCGGAGGCCTGGCATGGGGACAGGGGCCCGACGGCGGAGGCCTGGCACGGGGACAGGGGCCCGACAGCGGGGGCCGGGCACGGAGACAGGGGCCCGACAGCGGCGGCCTGGCACGGAGATCCTCTTCGTCCCTACTCGGATGCTGCAGACGGGCAGCGCAGAACAAAGGGGGTCCCAGGGGACCGGGATGGGAACACGCCGTCCTCCCGTGGAATACTAGGGAGCGACGACGAGCCTGGGTCCAAGGGGAACGGGATGGGCACACGCCGTCCTCCCGTGGAATACTAGGGAGCGACGACGAGCCTCACCCCAGGAACAAGGATCACGAAGAGACGCCTTCCTCCCGTGGAAGCGGGAGCGATGACGAGCCGGCTTGACGTCTGGAGTGGGAACACTGGAAAACCTCCCATAGAGAATTAGAGAGCGAAGACGGTGTCCCACTCCAGGCAAACGGCGACAGGTGGTGATGGCTGGCACGTCGTCTCACGCCGGAGACGCGGCAGGTGATGGTAACGTACAGGATGGTAACGTGCAGAACTCCATGAACACAGACACAGATACAGAACGAACACAGAGTCCAGAACACAGAACGACCCGACAAGGACTGGAGGGGAGTCTGCAACTTATGTACTCTCCCGAGGTGATTGCAAACTCCCAACAGGTGCGTGAAGGTAGAGGATCAAGGATGTCCAAGGGTGGGGGCTGGTGAAGAGTAGAGGAGAGTAAATCATCGCAAGGGTGGGGGCTGGTGAAGAGTAGAGAGTAGACAGGGAAAACACAGGAAAAAGGTCCAGGGACAGACGAATCCTCACAGTACCTCCCCCTCCATGGGAGCCACCGGGCGACCCAAAAAATCAGACAGCGGGGCAGGGGACATGACAAAGCAACAAACCAAAAAAAAACTGGGCCATGCTAGCAGGGGAAGCTACACCTAAAGTGGGGCTAGCAGAGGGACTGGGTAGCTGCCAGAGCATTGCTAGCTACAGGGCCTATGCTAGCTGTACTGCTACATTAGCATAGAGGCTGCTCTAGCTGCCGGAGCTAGGCTAGCAGACAGGGCTGGACTAGCAAAGGAGAACAAGCTAGCTGGAAGGACAGTCCTAGCTGTGGGGAAACAGGGTAGCTAACAGGGGAGCTAACGAGGCTAACAGGGGAGTCAACAGGGAACTAACAGGGGAACTAACAGGGGAACTAACAGGGGAACTAGAGGGAGCTAGAGGGAGCTAGAGTGGGTTAGAGGGAACTAGAGGGAACTAACAGGGGCTAACTCACATACACTGTCTGTGCTTGCTGGGGTCGTCGACTGGTCGGGTCGTACTGTTATGGTTTGTAACCGACCCCAATCGCACAACACAAGACAGGTATGAGAGTAAGCCAAAACAGGGCAAATATTTATTATAGAACAAAAAGCGGCACAGTCCCTTTAAGGGAAAACACAAAAACACTAGAGTCAAGGAAATATGGAAAATGCGGCACTGTGCCTTTAAGAGGCGAACAGGCTAAGGGACTAAGGCTAAGGGCCAGGGCTAAGGACCAGGGCTAAGTGTCAGGACCAGGACCAGGGGCACTGGAGAGGGGGACAGGGACAGAGGCCCGGAGAGGCGGGCTGGAGACAGGGACAGAGAACAGGGTTAAGGCCTTGGACAGGGCGAGGGCCAGAGCTGCTTACAGGGATGAGGACAGGGTTCCGACGGCGGAGGCCTGGCATGGGGACAGGGGCCCGACGGCAGAGGCCTGGCACGGGGACAGGGGCCCGACAGCGGGGGCCGGGCACGGAGACAGGGGCCCGACAGCGGGGGCCTGGCACGGAGATCCTCTTCGTCCCTACTTGGATGCTGCAGACGGGCAGCGCAGAACAAAGGGGGTCCCAGGGGACCGGGATGGGAACACGCCGTCCTCCCATGGAATACTAGGGAGCGACGACGAGCCTGGGTCCAAGGGGAACGGGATGGGCACACGCCGTCCTCCCGTGGAATACTAGGGAGCGACGACGAGCCTCACCCCAGGAACGAGGATCACGAAGAGACGCCTTCCTCCCGTGGAAGCGGGAGCGATGACGAGCCGGCTTGACGTCTGGAGTGGGAACACTGGAAAACCTCCCGTAGAGAATTAGAGAGCGAAGACGGTGTCCCACTCCAGGCAAACGGCGACAGGTGGTGATGGCTGGCACGTCGTCTCACGCCGGAGACGCGGCAGGTGATGGTAACGTACAGGATGGTAACGTGCAGAACTCCATGAACACAGACACAGATACAGAACACAGAACGAACACAGAGTCCAGAACACAGAATGACCCGACAAGGACTGGAGGGGAGTCTGCAACCTATGTACTCTCCCGAGGTGATTGCAAACTCCCAACAGGTGCGTGAAGGTAGAGGATCAAGGATGTCCAAGGGTGGGGGCTGGTGAAGAGTAGAGGAGAGTAAATCATCGCAAGGGTGGGGGCTGGTGAAGAGTAGAGGAGAGTAGACAGGGAAAACACAGGAAAAAGGTCCAGGGACAGGCGAATCCTCACAAATAGATTGCTTGAAAAACTCACCATTCCAACATTTACGTCACGCATACCAACGCGCACCCGCGGACGCGGTAAGTATAATTGGGCCTTTGGTGAATGGCTCACAGAAACGGAGCAGATAACGCATGCGTGCAGTTAACCCCCTGAGGTCTAGAGTTTCTAGCTCCACCTTCTCAGATTTTTTTTTTTTTTGTTACATAATGTAAAATTACAGATTCATACCTTCAAAATAAGCCATCAATTGTCAAATTTGAGGCGATAGTTTTCAATCAATGTCCTATCAAACATTCTGGTACAGTCATTACCAATTTGCAGCAGGAGCCTCTGAAGAGAATTCAGTGAATTCAGCTAATGATAAGGGAACTACACTCCTTCCCAGAATGCAATGTGATGTCAATGTCAATGTCAATGACTAATTCACACCATGAAACAAAGGCCCAGCAGGGAACAATTACGGCTGAATGGGGGTATAGTGTGACTGATCAATACAGGCAGGCCTACAGCAACACACACTTTGATTTGATGCCATGCATACACACACTAGATAGACAGAGGTTTAGATATTTAGATAGATATATAATAGTAATATAATAGAAAGAGAGAGAAAGAAAGAAAGAAAGAAAGAAAGAAAGAAAGAAAGAAAGAAAGAAAGAAAGAAAGAAAGAAAGAAAGAAAGAAAGAAAGAAAGAAAGAAAGAAAGAAAGAAAGAAAGAAAGAAAGAAAGAAAGAAAGAGAGAAAGAAAGAAACAGAGAGAGAGACATTTATAATAATAATTATTATTATTATTAAATAGAATCATTTTCTATAGGCTTGCCGTGGTAGTCAGTGATACTGGTGTATACACACACTAGATAGACAGAGGTTTAGACATTTAGATATATATATATAGATATATAATAGTATAGTAATAGATAGAGAGAGAGAGAGAGAGAGAGAGAGAGAGAGAGAGAGAGAGAGAGAGAGAGAGAGAGAGAGAGAGAGTAGGATAGCAATGTTCTCTGTAGAAATGAACGTGATCTATGAAGTGAGAGAAACATCCAGGTCCCAAATGATCAAGCCCTTCCTTTACAAACTTTTAATATTTGAATATAGGCGTAATGAATTTGAACAGGATCTCTATTAATATTCCACATGTTATCTTACTTCCATTACGTTCTGTTCCTAAACATGGTTGTGTGATCTGGAGAATCTTACTGAAAATGGTCATTGTACGTATTTGTACGTCTGCCGTGACCCGATGATGCGGATATAATTGGGTACAGTAAATAATGTGTACTTTTTGGGAATATCGGTGGCCTGCTCTGTATCATATACACTATTATATCTGTTCACCGTCAGTATATTTGCTACATGCCCTCACATGCTTTACTCTGTCAATTCCAGTAACCATCTAAAAAGATCTAGACCTTATTATGGCCAAGTCATACATCTATGGATCGGACCAAATTTCCTCTTTCCAATGGCAGAGTTAAATATGGATTTAGTACCACCAGGCGCCCGTTACAGGGCAGCAAACCGTGAATGAAATATATGGTAAGTACAGTTACTTTTGTATAATGTCAATAGCTCCGCCATTTTTCACCAGATTGTGACACGTTTTTTTGTAGACGTTCACAAACAGGTAAAGAAACAATATACGTTGTACTTTATGGCAATAACGTTCAGGTTTGTTCGACCCATGAGATATAATCACGAAAATAACATCAATATTTTTCATTCACGTCAGCCGGCTGCAGCTTTGACAGCGGGTAGTGAGTGGGCTGGGTAGTGTAGTTTTATGAAATTTCTAAATGCCATCGAAAGCCCTGGGTCTCCTCTTTTTCTTGACAGTGTCATTTCCTCACATCTAAATCATCCGGTTTCCCATGCAATGCACAGGGATTTCTATAAACTCATATTTCACTAATAACACTTACTGTAAAATCATTGGTAAACAAACGTAGTGCTGAAAATATACACTTTGACCGCTGTTTTGATAGGGTTAGGGTCTTTACTCTTGGCTACATTTGAAAAAGAAATGCAACATTAATTAATACGGACTGTATTGATCTATTTATGACGTGAAATAAATCTTGTACCGGTACAGGGCCGATCAGGCTTAACACTTTGGGTGCCAGCTATTAGCCGCAACCGTCTGTAGTGAGGCCACCACTAGATAGATAGGGAACGGTCACCTTGTTTGTAGAGCTATAACTATATTATATATTATAGCTATGGATACAATACTATGGCCCATTTGACATTGAGTATCTATCGTTCAATATGTGAAAAATTAATATTTTTTTCATCCATACATTGTTTTATACCATGGTGAATATAAGTATCGTTTTAGAGCGGTCTAGGGTATTTCCTGGGAGGCTGGTAATAGCCTGCAACGTGTATTATACTAAACGCATTAGCGTTTCGTCCCTACACACGCTACAATAAAAAAATCAAATGCATATGATAGGTATTATGTGCCATCATGGAATGCATGAAAGGGTGGGGGGGGGGGTTGTTTTTTGATGTTTTGATCGTCACCAACGGAATACGTTGTTGACTAACGTTACACACATACAGAGAGAGAGACATTTATAATAATAATAATAATTATTATTATTAAATAGAATCATTTTCTATAGGCTTGCCGTGGTAGTCAGTGATACTGGTGTATACACACACTAGATAGACAGAGGTTTAGACATTTAGATATATATATATAGATATAATAATAGTATAGTAATAGAGAGAGAGAGAGAGAGAGAGAGAGAGAGAGAGAGAGAGAGAGAGAGAGAGAGAGAGAGAGAGAGAGAGAGAGAGAGAGAGAGAAAGAAAGAAAGAAAGAAAGAAAGAAAGAAAGGAAAGAAAGAAAGAAAGAAAGAAAGAAAGAAAGAAAGAAAGAAAGAAAGAAGAGATACAGATATATACAGAGATAGACATTATAATAATTATATTATTAATTCGTTTTTTACACACACACACACACACACACACACACACACACACTAATAACATGATCATAACCAAACCAATTTCAAATGTATCATCAAGTACAAAATAGATTTGATCGTAATATTTATGAGAATGCATGTTTTTTCACACTACAGGAGGAGTATGTCACAGTATGATGTCATAATCAGAACATTTGTGTTCTATATATGCAACAATTCTCTGAGCATTTCCTGGCATTTTTTCAGACTACAACATCAATCCAGACTGGTTTGACCCTGACAGCACGTGTGGCAGATTTCATGTCAATAAAGCCCATTTGAATGAGAGAGAGAGAGAGAGAGAGAGAGAGAGAGAGAGAGAGAGAGAGAGAGAGAGAGAGAGAGAGAGAGAGAGAGAGAGAGAGAGAGAGAGAACAGGTATTCACCTCTCTACTTTCTACTCTACTCAGATGGTATTTACAGTACTGTACCAACCACCGTTATAGTTGATCATGACACTGCCAGAAAGGATGTAGTATTCCTTCTAGATGGTTCTGACGGCACAATGAATGGATTCCCAGCTATGCGTAATTTTGAGAGAGAGAGAGAGTGTGTGTGTCTTGCTCTCTCTCCCTCTCCTATATCTCTCTCTGAATATGCACTATTGTATCAGTACCACATGGATGGATTCAGAGAAATATCACATCGTGTGCCGCCATAAGCCTTCGAGGGCTTCTGCATCATCATGCAAAACTGACACACAAGCTAGATAGCATATTATATGACCATGCCTAAAACCTATAGGTACATTTAACTTTAAAATGTACCAAACAAAAGTTATGGGGGGGGGGGCATAATTATGATATAAGAGCAACTTTGGTGGACCATGTCATCAACCATGGCCTGACTATGAGGGATGCTGGGCAGAGAGTCTAATCTAAGCTGCTTCACAGTGGCATCATAATAAGAACATTCCAACTGGAAAACAGGTATGTATTCACTCTCTACTTTATTATTAGCACCGCGCAATCCATTCTTTGTGAATTCGCCCTGTTTGTTTGGAGGTAGGGCCCCATATGTACTACACACAGTGACTCAATCCAAGCAGGTAGTGCTCATCCTTCCTATTTCAATAACTAATTCATGATCCTTAGCCCTATTTGGGTATCACAGCGGGTGTCCTCCCACGGTTTAAGTGATGTTACTATGAACGTTTACTGTGGCATTATGCCTCCAGGTAGGATGTTCAACCATGTCTTGGCAACGGAACACGCCGCTAAACAAATCAAACAAGGCCCACTTGTCTCACCCATCTTGAGGTAAAGGTATCTTGTACTGTACAGTATGTATAATCTACTGCATGGCCGACTTCCTCATAAGGGTTAGTGAAGTCATCTATTATAGGCTACTACTGGAACAAGCCATCTACAAGGTAACTGAAACATATGTGACTGTACATACAATGTTAAAGACTCAATTAGGATTATTTTCACCATATAAATGTGGGGAATGTTCAATCTTGATTGAAGAAACTTTGATTTCTAGTTGGAAAAATAAGCATGATATGAATGTAAACAAAGCAAACATCAACAGCTCAACAACCACAGAATCAAGACATGGCACTCTTTTTTCTCTTTGGGGATTTAGATCATGCCGTGATATAGAATGAGATAAACTCTTGCCAATGCAAATTAAGTGCTGCCTCTCTCTACCGTTCTCTCTACCGTTCCCTACTCTCACTTCGCTGGTGTTGTTTTGCAAGCGTTAGTTAACGTTCGCTATCTATATGCCGTTGGCAGGCGGGACTGGCGTTGTCCAGTTGACATTACATATCATGATGGCTATGATAGCGTAAGCTAAAGCTAATGCATGTTATCAACTCGATTCGACTCAGGTAGAGTCAAGAACTTACCACACGCTAAATTGTCCCAGGACCCTGCAACCTATAGACAGTTCCAACTTCAGTGTGTGAATTACGTTTATCCACCACAGTTTCACAATTACAATTGGCCAGTTTGTGAAATTAAGGCCTGCCTCTTATATAAGCCTCTCTCTAATAAAGGCCTGGTGCTCTTTGCAGCTGAGGTAAATACAAGACCTATCCAATATTAGAGGATTTACGGTATAACCGCTGTTAAATGAGATGGAGAAATTAGGAGAAAGGGAGTATTTCCTATTTGCGTCACCAGATGTTCCCACCCTTACCCTTGCATCACAAAGCAACATCAATTTGCATCACTATTTTAATGAAAAAATTAGGTTTTAAGGCCTTTTTTAATTTTTTTTATTGATATTGTTAGCTATTGGAGTGAGTTGGAACCCAATGCTACCATTTAAAAGTGTAATAGCTGGCCACTGGGTCTCACCCAGCCAGCTGCTCCATCTCTGAAAACGTTGGAGCAAATTTTCAAACAGGCGTTATGTAGATAAACTGACCACATATCGGGAATCTAAATGGTTACTTTCTTGCCTGAAAAAATATCAAAATGGTCACAACAGGTCCCAGCCTTCCGCCATCACTGTCGGTCGGTGTGAAATGGATTCTGGGATACTTCACGAAGGATCCCAATCTGTTGGATCCTCCAAATTAGAGGGAAAGAAGGCCTCGGAAAAGGAGCCTTGGAAACGGGACAGCCTCGGCTTCGACCGTGCAGGCCTTGAGGCGCTCAGTCTTCAAACGCAGCCTTTGAGGGACAAGGCCCCTGACTTGAGACACAGCTCCTGTGTGTCTCTGACCACGGCCGGGCTGATTGGAATGCGGGTGGCTACCTGGTCTGTCAGCACATACCCGCTCAGCCCGCTGCAGCGAGGCGTAGCGCCAGTCATTAACACTCAACAGGCACAATGTAGCCCCAGGGCTCCCTGCTCTCTGACAGTAATGCATTCTAATCTTGTCGTCCCATTGAGAGCCTGGGTTACATTACAGATAAGAGGAGCAGAATCAAACGCCGCCGTCCCGTCAACATCTCAGATCAATCAGGGGCCCTGGTGTCTACGGGAGCAGCCATGCATATGCTCGTATGTCACTCAGGCCTCCTGCCTCAATGGAACCAGTATAACCAGTCCCCCTGCTGGTACTGGACATGGCGGGTTCATTTGCGGGCGGACATCCGTGCCGTCTCTGTGGCCCGCCGCTCACAAACACCAAGCGGCATTACAGAACTGACATCAATTAGAGTCATCACTCTCTCTCTCTCCCCCTCTCCCTCTCCCTCTCTCTCTCTCTCTCTCTCTCTCTCTCTCTCTCCCTCTCTCACACACGCCCCCATACCCTGGCGACACAAGAGGGGAGCTGCTATATTTTATTCAGAACAGAGTGCTTTAGTGAAACACCAGACAGTGGTGAAGGCAGGGAGGGAGGGGGTCTGAGGAGGGTTTATTTTGAGGCTCTGGTGTGCATTATTCAGCAGTCCTCATCACAGAGAGTCAGCCATGTCAGTCCTCGCCGTCCTTCCCCCAGTGTGGCTCTCTCCCTTTTCTTAATATAGAAAGTAAGGCTGTCAATCGATTAAAATAATTAATTAATGATTGTCCATAGTTAACTCGCGATTAATCGCACATTAATCGCATATTTTTTATCTGTTCTAAATCTACGTTAAACGGATCTTTTTCAAGTTTTAATACTCTTATCAACACGATAGTCAACAAATGCTTGCTTTATGCAGCCATTTAACACAAAAGGATGACCCTCATTCATTGCAAATTTGCATCAAATTCAAAACACAGTGATGCACAAAATAACTTAAAAGAAAATAATAATTTAAAACAATGAATAAAGTGTGCATGAAATAATAGGGGAAAGAAAACGTTAGGAACTTGTTACATTCACCCACACAAGGACTGAGGACTCACACCCCCTGCCCCCCCCTCTCTCTCTCTCACAGACACACTCCCAGATCTCTTTCTATCTTGCCCCTTCCTCATCTCTCTCTCTTTCTCTCTCTCTCTCTCTCTCTCTCTCTCTCTCTCTCTCTCTCTCTCTCTCTCTCTCTCTCTCTCTCTCTCTCTCTCTCACACACTTTGAGTCGGAAAAAACATAGTATCGACGAGAATATCAGTAATACACCTGAGTGAAGTGTAGTAAAAAAGAAAAAGTTCAAATACTTTTATTTAATTTTTTTACGTTAATTAAAAGAAAATAGTGGCGTTAAAATAATTGTGCGTTAACGAGTTTATAACGTGTTAACTTTGACAGCCTTAATAGAAATATAATTGCACTTTAGTCCCAATCAAATGGCGTGACCTCTAGCTATTACAAAAAAATTATTATGGCATTTAAAATGTTTTATTATTCAGCCAATCTCAACCAGTGCGAGCGATGCATGATGGGAGCCGGCAGTCTGTTTATGGAGTCAGGAGTTCTGAACGTCGATGGACTCTGGTGGGTTCTCACGTACCTGCCTCTGCA